>NC_081343.1:68554082-68854082 GCF_029784015.1 Lycium ferocissimum
CCCCCTTTACCCCGGGGCCGATACAACAATTGGTTAGTTTCCCTTCTCTGTTCACTTTTTGACTTTCCCGTTTTTTAAACCCTTGAATTTGAATTTACCCATATATTTTTCCCCATAAATTTAATCTCTCCGTTTTAACGTTAAACAAAGTGCAATTATCCTTATGAACAAGTCCAATATCGACATTCCTCTATTCATTCCACTTTGTGGAATTGAACCAGCTGCATCCTTGGCTGAAGAATGACCAAGTTCAACAGCGCCTATTTTCATTTGTTCCTGAATAGTTTACAAATGTTGTAGGATAAAGGTATTAAGCGGAAGAAGGAGATAATTATTAGCTCTTGGTGATTGGTTAAGAGGGCTGACATGCCAATTTATATGTGTCGAAAAATACATAAACTATTATATGTGCCCCCACGCTTGGCCATTTTAGACTAGATTTCAATGCAATAATGCTTACCTGCTTTGTACTTGCTTTACCATCAATGGATATAAATTTAAGATCTTCCAACTCCACGACGTTCTTTTTCCATAATTAGGAACGCGCAAAACTAATCCAATTTGTTTTGAGACATTATCCCTTAAAAAGGATGGGCTGGTGAAACTAACAATTGAATTAGGAGAGGTGCATAGTCATGAGAGAAACGGATTCTGAATATAATGGGTTAACAATAAGTGTGACCCTTAATTACATGTGTATATGTCTTGATTTTTTTCGCATATATGTAAACGTAATCAAGCTGAGAGTAATGAATTTAGTAGAAACAGAATCTCCTCCTTTATCCATAGTTTTGGGCCTCTCCATGCCAATAGCGTTATTCATGGGCTTCCCTCACAAAATCTTTAGTGGGCTGTGAGTCCGTGAAGAAGCCCAGGTCACAAATCCACATGCATTTTTCCTACTAATGTTTACATCCTGGAATTGTCCTTATGCTTATATCCTAGAAATTTAAAGTAATTCTGAAAACCGTAAATGGTAATTTATCGATATTCAAACAATTCTTATGATTTTTTCCCGATGTTTTGCTATACCTGCGTAAAGAAGTTGGTTTGGGGGCCTAATTTTTTGTTACATGTCCGTTGATAACTTTGTTTGAGCACCGGGCCGGTCTGTTGGGCCTTAATTTCATAATCGTCTACGTTAATCAGAAAGAAAATGCCGTTGCTGTTGTTTATTGCTTACCAGTAACCTCAAAATATTGAAACATAAAGTCAAAAGTCAAAATTTTAGAAATAAAAATGAAAAGGTACTTAAGTTGTCAATAGGATTAGGTTAATTGCAATACCTAACTTATATATTATGATTACTGTAAATTTCTTTTTACATTTTTTAGAATATTTAACATGTTATAGTAGGTAGCAATACTTATTTTACAAGTTTCTAACTTCCCTTATTATTATGTAATGTTTCCCATAGTTACCTTTTAAATGATGTGATAGTGTAAATTCTTAACATTATCCGTGTATATAAGTTGAACTCCGTGTAATAATAATAGGTAATTCCGATAACAAACATGATTAGATAACTCAAAAAATAAAGTAAATTATATGTTTTAACAAATTGAATTATATTGAAAATATAAAAAATTCTTTGCACTATTTGAGTTTATAACTTAAACTAAAAAGGAAGAAAAGAAGAAATTGGGCTACAAGTGGAATGACGAAAGCAGATAGTGATCAATATCGAGTAATAAACAAAAGCGTATTCATCTCCCCAAGGTAGAGAGTTGACTTTGGCCTTTGAGAGACTTGGGTGGTTATTAGTTGTCTCCTTTTTATTCAACGCTAATCGTTTCATAATTAGAAATAGCAGAAGAAACACAGAGAGAGGTAAATTAGATAAAGAAAAAATGAATCAAAACATGAGTGCTTTCTTGATCGGAATAGTGGGAACAGCGTTCACGTTGGGTGCATATTCACAACCATGGATGACTCCAACACAAAGCATAGCTACTGGTCTTGTTACTCTCATGTTTGGTCTGCTTGTCAAGGAAGGTTTCATCTCCCTTTAGAATCCTTCACTATTATAAACAATATGATCTCTTTATTTAAATTTTCCTGTATTAGCTTACTGGGATTCTCTGAGATCGTCTTTTTCTAATTCTGAGCTTGTACTTTATTTTTTGTTATTGTTGTTGTTGTTATAAAATACTATATTTGGTTGATCGATACTAATTTTGTTACTTGCCGTCGTTGCCGATTGTGATAAATTACTTGTGAAAAACTTATGGAGATCTATTTTATAGCTCAGTAGAAATGTTATTTTAGTTATGTGGTCCTTTTCACAGAAGATCGGTAAAATATAACATCAGTAAGTTGAATACAAGATTTTTTTGTAGATTCATCTTTTTTTATTCAGATTGTAACTTATCAAATATGATTCAAACCCATTTGGCCGTGGAATTTGGCTTAAAGATTTGAAATGATACATATTCGGAGATTATTACAAATAAGTGCTTATTTATCAAATTGATTCTTTATTTCAACTTCAAACTTGAAATATAGGATTTGAAGTTTAAAAAAACATGTTTTAAGAGTTTTTAAAAAATTTACTTACAAAAGATCAATTGTGTTTTCATGGCCAAACACAACTTCCACTTTCAAATAGTTTTCCCCTTCGAAGCTCAACCAAACAAGTGAACAACACCGAGGAAATGAAAGTGAAATGCTAAATGGAACTTAGGAAGAATGGTCCACCATCTTATAAGTCGTACCGGTATTTTCCCTTTTTCTAACTCAATCCCAATTTATAACCTGTAAAACTCTGGTGCCAATTTGAAAAAGGAATCAATATGAAATTATTGCTAATTAATGGAATACACACGTTATTACCATACTTGCTGAGCGCTCCCTAAATAAACGAAAGGCTAGCTTGTTTTGGTATAGACAGGTTAGGGAGCTGTTGACATCACAATATTATTGGGCACTACTGACTAATGTAAAATCAGTCCTCGACACCATCATTTTCACAATATACAAGTGGTTAGTTTTGTTACTTCATAGTACTGTTGCAGATGTCATTTGTTTCATCTCACGTCACATTTCTTAATCACCAAACGTTTCAAGGTCCGTGACCTTCCTATTTCCAGATACCAGCCACACATGGTTTACTGTTTAAACAGTAACTCGCAACCGGATGCTTCGTCTAAATTGGGTTCAATACTTGCTCTTCTTTTTCCTCTAGTTACTGTAATATATGTTACCATGATTGTACAGTGACAAAGTCAAGAATTTCGTTAAGAGTGTTCAAAATTTAGTATATATGTATCTAATAGGAAAAGTGATGTTGGTGTCGATCATTGCTCTACGATTTTAAGGCTCGACAAATTTGGTACTAGAGCAAATTTGTCACAAGCCGTAGGACCGTGACGGCACTTATCCGCTAGAACATTTACCCGTCATACGAACTCTTAGCCTATATTCCCTCACATTAGGACGTTCAATATTTGGTTTATGATTCCAAAACATGTCACCTGTCCCTACCGTTGCTTTCAAAACCTTCACAAATCTGCAATTGAGAGTCTTACTGCCTTGCATATTAAGTTCAACAACTTGCACCATATCTCCGGTCATACACTAGGAAACCTAACGCTAGCTTATTTATACTTAATTACAGACGTGAATCCATGAACCTAACAAATCAAAATGTAACGAAATTAAGGAATATTCAACCTGTGGTCTCATAATCTTCGGTTGTCCAGAATCTGATTTCACCATCAACGACAATAGCTCTATCATCAAACATCTGACATGAGAAAATGAGGCTGAGATGTAGCCAAAAATGACTTGCCAGTCGAATCGTTAATCTCCACTTTTTAGTTGAACAAAAGTACTCAAAGAAGCAGAAATGATTGAGCTTGCCGGCAAGTCATCCTTGGCTGCAATTCAATAACCTTATTCCCTCATGCAAGACTTCATGATGAATAAAATGGAAATATATAGACTAACAATCATTGAATTTTGGGAAGTGAAGTTTCCCGAAGGAGAAATCCAACATTCCCTGTTGCAAAGAGAGAGAGGTTTCCTATTTCATCTAAGAAAAACAAGTTGGGGGAAGCTCATTGGATGGAAGAGAAAGAAAAGCTAACTTTGACAGTGCATGAAACGAACAAGGGTTGAAGCAAAGAAGCCAGCCTCTAGGAGTTGTAGATAAATAATGGATTCTTATGTAGGAAAGGAAATCTACGAAGACATTAATGACTCTCTTAGGTTCTTTTCATAAAGATACGTATAGATCAGTCAATTTCTATGTAATGCCCATTGGAGAAAAGGGAAAAAAGCAAGTTTGTTTGTAGGGATTATTAGGGTTTAGATGTGACTAGCCACTGTCCCTATCACCGCAGAATTTGGAAAAAAGACGGTGAATCCAAAAGCACCTACCCAAAAAAATTGTTGTACGAACACTTTAGTCTAAGGTGTTAACAGAGGCAATAAACACACTCTGTCAATCAGGCTCTTTAATTGTACTTTGGTGACCTTTCGGCGGGGAGTTAGGTACTCGAATTTACTGCTCCATATTCTACCAAGCTGGCTTGGAGGAATATGAATTAGCCTACCTTTTCTCTCATGGAATTTCGTTTTTTCAGCTTTTGCAGTTTTTTTTGTCTGTTTGAACCAGCGATGAAACTGCAACATTGTCCTAGTAGGCGTTTGGAGATACGATTTGAAATCATAGTTTGAAATCATGAGATGAAATCAACGTTTAGGCATGCATTTCATCACATGATTTCAAATCATGATTTCAAAATTTTTAAATATAAAATTTAACCTATAAGTTTATATTTTATAAAAAAAGACCCATAAGTTGATAGATATTTTTAACAATTACTCCGACCAACCATTTACCGACCTTTATTTATGTCTACCATGTGAAGAGTAGTTACATTACTATTTAAGTTAAATTTTATTTATTGTTAAACTAAAATTTGATTAATTGATATTGTATTTTTTAAAAAGACCTTTTGTTATGAACTATGACTTGCTCATTTGGTAAGATTGTATAAGAGTTGAGAATATTTGATAGTTTTCACGACTTGTGGAGTTTTTATGTTTAAAAGAAAAAATACAACTTAAGAAATCTAAATTGCATGTCCGAATATAATTTCAAATCATGGTTTCAAACCATGTGAAACCATGTCCTAACGGCTCCCTAGTTATTTAGATGAATTTAACCTATACTATACAATTACAGTCACAAATTAAACCCAAACCCTCTTAAGATTATTTACAGTTTTGATCACACCATAGAAATTAAATTAGTATTGCCGACTTGAACCTTCTAATTTTTCGTCACATCATAAAAATGAACATGTTCACTACTCTAGCATTTCATACAGTATTCTAGAAGTACGGCTGTAACTAATGCATCAAGAACTTCACTTTAGTACAGCATTCCTCAAAGTTCTGTTCTACTTAATTCGGATAGGCAGGTATAGGGAGCTATTTAATTATGCCATGCCATGCCATGCCATAATCAAACTAAAGGCGAAGTTATTTCAGATTTATTTGTAACGCTTAAAAATAATGCACCTGTGTTTAAAATACACATTCATCACCCAGCGAACAAGTTAATTTAGCATAAAGACGTGAACATACCACACTACAATATCCATGTTAATTTACCAGACAACGTGGCATGCTATTGTTTGGTCACCAAGGACGACAAGAACCTCATCTTAGTTCCAATGAACCACCATGCCAGATGATTGCATTAATAAATTAGAGAATGTAATCTAAAGCAATTGAAGATATCTTTTGACAATAGAACCATAAGAGCTGAGTGAGCTAAACATCAGCTCTTCACCAAATCCCACCAGCTGCCTATACAATTTACAGATCCCACTGCCTCCAGACCTGAGAGAAAAAGTTGTTCAAGTCAATTACAATATGCACGGTTCACGGTATACATGGCCACAAAAAGCAATTCTTAGTTGGGTTCCGTAGTTGGCTAGTTGTAGGAAAGCATCATCTCCTACTTAGCCTCAAGTGGTGCAAGTACTTGTAAGAGAGCAACATCTTGCCTCAGCTTCTGATTCTTCTACACCATTGATTGTGTTTGTCAACTGTAATTCTCTCAAACCTTATAACGATCACTGTTTCTTATTTCCCAAAAGAGTTGCAATAGCGAAGACAACAGAAGAAAAATCACCAACCGCATTTTAGAATAGTAGGCAAGATGAACACAAAGAAGTGCAAGCTCAAGATCCATAATGAAAGCACACACTTTTTGAAATTGACGATCAACCCCCCAAAAAGAGGGTTGGGGGTTCGGGGGGGTGGGGGGGGAAGGAAAATGAAAGCTCACGCTTTTTGAAGTTGAAAAAAAACATTCTTGTCAAATAAAGTCAGAGAACGCTACATACCTATAAGGTGCATATATGAGCAAGATCTGTTAAACCTGATGATTAAGGAAATTATCTTAGCTTGCACACAAACTAAATCATAACCATAAGTACATGATTGTAAGCTACTAAGAACTTACAGCCAGATTTACCGCTTTGAGGTAACTTATTCCTCCCCAGACTGTCAGGTCTACAGTGACTGGCAATGCAGATCAGATCAGATAAATTTACTCACTGGTATATTATGCATTATTCAATTACATTCAAAATCTGTGTCTACAGAGAACTGCAGGCAGACCTTTAGCTCATGCTGCATGTCCGTTTGGTATCCATGACATCCTCTTCAAAACAATCAGCGCAAAGTTTGGAAGATGATTTGCCAATGAACTGATCAGGCAAGAAAATTATGATCGAATATGATCACATCTTGAGCAAACATTCAGGGCTATCAGAAGCAAATAAGAGAAGATGAAATGAAATTTATTTAAGATATGGTACAATGACTTATGTTCCAATGTCAGGATACATTAAATTGTCCATTCTAAAGAACCAGAAAAACTAGACAGAACTGCACGAGGACAACAGGTCTAACATCTAACTTCATCAAATTAAAAAATCCGACAATAACTCATCCAAATTAAAATTAAACTGAAAAAGGGGACATCAAGACATGGCTGAGATTCAAGTGTTAATTCATCTGTAATACAACCACACAAAGGGTTACAACCACACAAAGGGAAGAAGGATAAGGCGTGTTGGCTACACAGATTCTTGGGACCACATGATTTGAGCTTGTAAGTGTATGATGTCAGGACATGGCAAATTTGAATAGTAGGTAAAATCTTCAGTTATGGTCCTCCTAAAGAAAAGCATCAAGGTAGGCCAAAGTTCCCAAATCCTCATTTATGGTCTTCTGGTTTAGGCGCAAAGGAGGCAATAGGCTGGCTTCAGGCTTCATATATCTCAGCTGTTTTGTTGTGAGGGAAGGAAGCAAAGGGAAAACAACAGCATTAGTTTCAACAGGGAGAGAGGCAAGGTCATCATACCAAAATGTCAACTTTAGTACGAGCTGAGCTAGCTATGAAATTTTGGCTAATCAAATGAAAGAAGCAATGCAATGCAAAGAGGGGGGTCCACGAGCTACCTGCAGGTCCAGTTACGCACTCTAGTAACCATAACTTTTTATCCGGGAAGCAGGGTCTTGCCCCGATGACCTGGAAGCAGGAGCTTAAAAAGTGAATAATAAGAACAAGAAACTGTAACTCTCATTTTCTAAACTTGGAGCAACTATAATTATATAAGCTACACAAAAGCCATCCGCAGCAGATGGAGAGTTACAAAGCCACAAGTGCTAATTAGTGTTTGAAGGTCAGACATAAACATCCAAGAAACAAACACGTGATCAAAACAGTTAGCAGCTAAAAAAGGAATTAAAAGCAAACAAAAATTTACTCGAACAGGTCATACTGGTTTTTCTTTAAAGAACGTTTTCTTTTTTATTTTGTTTTATGTAATATTGGACTGGAATGAATTAAAATGGAGCCACATGGACAACAAGGATTCCTATAGTTACCCAACTTGCTTGGACTGAGGCATAGTAGTTGTATATCTAATAGACAACAGACTGGTGGTACAAGATGGAAATCAGAACAACTTACCTAGAACCACCAGAACGCCCAAGGGAATATCCTTCATAAGCTCCATATCCTATGCTGCTACTCTGCTGATGGAATTAGAAATTAACAACAAAGGATGCACATATAATCAAGGAAATATACATAACAAAGGAAGTTAAAGAATTCACACAAATTTTGCATAAATTCTGCTCCTCAAGCAATGAAACCCTATGTTACCTGGATACCACTGTAACTTCTATATCCATAGCACGTGGAAGATCCCTCATACCACCATACCCAGCTGAGTAAGAGTGTCCATGTCTTCTAGTGTCCCTACTTTCGTGTATCAACGTATCTGAATCTATTGTCATGGGGAGGTAGGGAAGAACTGGCAAAAAGGCAGATGTGGCACCCTCTCTTTCAAAAAGGTTTGCCCTCAAACGTGAAGTTACTTGCATGAGTGCATCCTTAACAACATCAAGTTCTCCTGAGATCTGATAAATGTTTGGAAGAATATAGATGAGGTCAGTTGAGCAAATAACAAGCATAATTATAAGTAACCAGATAATATAACAAGATACTCCTGCAGAACTAAGAAACCAAGAAGTATAAGAATTCTAAGCATAAGAAAATGCTAATAAGACCTACGATGAGAAATAACTACTAGCCTAAGAGAGTTTTGCATTGGCAACCCCATCTCTTCATATTGTGTGATTGATCTTTCCTTTTTTCTTTTCTTTTCTCCTTCCCAGGGGAAGTTTCTTTTGCAAACAGAGTACAGCAGAAGAATACAAACACAAAATAATTATGAAAAAATAATTGAATGATGCAGCCTGTGGAACACAGGTTCCATTCACCCTGGACTCTTCCTAAAAACTTAATCAAAGATATCTTAGTTCAATTAATATTGACCTAAAGAAAATAGATATATATGGCTCCTCAAGATGTCTACATCCAAAATCAAAGACCCCTCATTCCTATACCATCACAATCCAAAAGATGAGTACAGGGAGAGACCAGCAACTTCTTTTTCTTCCAGAGAGAGAGAGTAGGAGATACTTTTGGTGCATATAAGCTTTAAAAGTCTTATCAGTAAGTTACCTGCACCATCTCATCATCTTCAGCTGCAACCTTGGGCAGGCCTTCCTTGAGTATACGAATATTAGCTTTCGTAATTTTCCTCATCTCATTGATTATGCCTCCTCCTTTCCCAATAAGACAGCCTATTTGAGATTTTGGGACCAGCAATCTTGTGGTGAATGATACAAGACCAGAATCTCTTTCAACTTTCTCACTGCACCTCGGTTGCAGGCGCAATGCTGCTTCAACAGTTGGAGAATATGTGTCCTCGAAAAACTAGAAAAAACAAGCATGAAAATAAATCCTTACCTTGGACAAATACTCTCAACTTGTACACTCCAATGCAAAACATCAAAAGAAACAGAAAATACCTCTTGTTTAGCAATTGAAATCACACAATCATCACCTTCAGCAGCAGAACTATCAACTTTGATTGCTGCGCCAGATTCTTGTCTAATTTGATTGATTATGACACCACCTTTACCAATAACACCACCAATATTTGCAGTAGGACACAGCAAACGGATATAAAATTCTTTTGAAGAAGACTCATTCCTTGGAGCTGAGTAAAAAGACCTTGACAAGTCCGTACTCTCTCCTTTGTAGCCCCCATAAGACCCCATCGATGGGGCTATTCCTACGATTGGAGCACCACCAGTAGGACCAACATGTGAATTCGAAGAGTAGATATTTGGTGCAGCAGAAGGAAGCAAGTGTTGAGAACGGGATGGATTCTTATGAAGACGAGTTGCTATTTCATAAAGAGCCTTCTTAACTACAGTGGCTTCACCAGATATCTGAAACCCAATTGAATCAACGAGTACTGAAGTCAGCCGGGAGAAAAAATATCAAGTCCCCAATACTAATGCAGTCAGATTGAAACTGAAACCTTAGTGTGAACAAACAACAATTACGGGTGAAGTGGTCCAAGTCTTCACATAACAAATCAGAAAAGGGACTACCAAAAAGAACACTAAAATAAATAGGCTGAAATAAGAAAGCATGCAACTTTATTTTACTTACTGTTAAAGAAGAAAAACATGCAACTTCGTAAATGAACAACGAGCAGAGGGACTCGATCAAATTTTTAGCAAGACAGTTAACTGAAACAACCTAATGAAATTTAACGTTAAAGGTACCTAACACGGAAAACAACAGTGTGATACAGTCAAAGAAAGGGAAGATCAAATAGGATATGATCCTCCATTACCTGCAGAAGTTCATCCGAGCTCAATGCACATGCAGGCAAATGATTATCTTTCAATATACGAATCTCGGCACCACTTTCACTACGTATATTCTGTACTATCTGACCCCCTTTCCCAATAATACATCCAATCTGATCTGAAGGCACTAGAAGCCTGATGGTAACCTGGGGAGCATCCTCAGAATCCTCATCAACTGTCTCGCTAACAATTTTCTCATGGACTGTAAAAAGCGCATCCTGGGAAGGACAAACACAATCTTCAGATCCATCAAAGTTGTTTGTTTCCTCACTTGAGCTGTAGATGGTGACAACACGTTCCTCACAGCCAGGCACCGTCTCACCAATCCTGATTTTAGATTTAGTGTCCACCCTTAATTGCTTAATAATCTCACCTCCCCTGCCAATAATACTTCCAATTTTCTTCCCAGGGCATAAGTACCGATAAACTGTGTCATCAGGACCAATAGAGAAAGAGTCCTTATCAAAGCCAGTATTTCTCCTTTTATTTCCCCCATTGTCAGCATAATCAGACCGAGAACGGGAGCGCTTCCCATAGCTATTTCGTTGACCAGCCATCACAAAATACTCTGCTTATCATTCAAATTATGCAACAAAGTTCAAAGATTATGATCAAAAAACCGTTTTATCCCAAAAAAATTACTATACAACATTGGATCTTCTCAACAATCCAAAGAATTTATTGCTAGAGACGAATCTGAAGACATATCTATTCGACTATCTTACAATTACATCGATATCAGTGGCATACTTAGCATGTAGCTGCTAACAATAGCAACCTCGATCTATCAATTCTAGATTAGAAGTATTTATTGTTAGAATCCTGACGACAAATGAATCACTACAATTGCATGATCAAACAGAAAACATGAATGCACGGATGACATATCGTCTCAGAACATGGTCTCGACTCACCAGAGGCGTATCTAGCCTACGAGGTAGGGGTTCAACTAACCCCAAACGTTCGAAGCGAAGCTTAAATTTATGTGTAAAAAATTATTAAAATTGCAATAAATAGTACATATGAACCCCTAACTTTAAAAATATAATGGGTTCAATGCTAAAAATCTTAAGATTGAACCCATAAAATTTAAATCCTGAATCCGCCTCTGCTACTCGCGAAAGACCCGAAACTGAAATTTAAGCCAACAAGGACACTATTGATTCAATATGATATATTGTCTATTGAAGGAACTATAAACTTGAAGCATAAGAAAGCAAAATTCATAAGTTAATCCAGTAAACTATCTTAACAACGCGAAGGAATAATATCGGATCCGCGGAGAAGCACAGATCTGAGATTCACTATAAATGCTAAAGATTCCCGTAATAGCCTACATCTGTATGATTCATTAATTTCAATACAAGTTCTGAGCATATGTTAAATTCAAATCATGAATAATGTAGATTCACTTACCTGTGGGAAAATGCTTACGTAATTGCACAAGTTGATTCGGATCCGTCAAATACAACACAGAGTAAGCTGCACTTGTGTGTTGATTAATAGCCTAGGGTTTTAACCGACTACGTCGTGCAAGTGTGTGTGTGGAAGTCGCGGTTATTTTCCCCCCGTGTTCAGAAACTGTAGCAGTACTCGTTTCTTTCCAAAAATAAATAATTTGAAGTTTAGGTAATTCCATTCAACCTCCATAGGCTTTTGGAATTGGATATTAAACTCCCTAAATCTTTGATCAATAGTCAAAAATGGGTTAGGTTATTGCATTTTTTTGTAAAAATATTAAAAAAAGGATCCCTAATAAGTATTTAAATAATATAAGGGAAAAGTAAACTTTCATACTTTCAAACTGATAATATTATTTGATGAGTTGTAACCGTTTTTCATTGAGGAGTATTAATTCATTTTTTAAGCATTTGTGACGTGTTTAAGTGGTAAAAAGAAGAAAGTACCAAAAAAGGAGCACACCGCAAAAAAATTCTAAGTATGAGAAGATCTTTTGGATTTGAGAATAAGGAAATGAAAAACAAAAATGAAACGAGATAGAGCGTTTTTAGCTCTAGTTTTTAATAAGCTTCTCCCAATTATGCCTTGTAATAAAATAGGGCGGCTTGTTCTGATCAAGATTGCACTTCTTGCTCAGTCCGCATAGTATGAATTTCTAGTTCAAATGATAAGATTATTTGATAAGTTACAACCGATTTTCATTTTGAAGTATTAATTCATTCTTTTTTAAAGCATTTATAATATGTCTAAGTTTTCTTTTAAAAAAATGTTAGAATTAAATTAACACAATTTAACCTGATGCACAAATATTTAATTTGAAATGTAGAAAAAATTCAATTCTTCCACTACATTGTGTCATTCTTGATGGTCGATAGTAAAATGAAATTCTTAAATTTTTTTTGTTCATGAAAGATGTAACAATCCTGACAACGCCCTATATAGCTTTCTAAAATAAACATGTGTGTGAAAATGCAAAACCACTTGTACCTGGACAGAAAGATTGTAAGATTCTGTTGATTCATATCTATATCTATATATCTAATCAATATCTTATTATTTTAATATCGTCTACTCGAGTTAATTTTTTATCAAATATGTCAACATATACGGACGATATTAGAAATTTCTTTTTGTTTGAGTATTCGTTACAATTTCTTTTGGGAAAAGAAAAAAAGAAACCGTGAGAGTGAGTCTTTTTATAAAACATTGCGGTTGATTCATATCTATATCTATAGATAAGGCATTCGTAAAAATCATACAAAGAGAGAGAGAGAGCAGTCGAGCCCAGGTTATTTTTCTTCGAGTCCTAAAGAAAAGAAGCACAGTTTCTCAAAGCCCGTTAAAAGAAAAAACCCTGACAGTGGAAATCGTAACCCTAATTGAGTGATGTCAACATCCGGGCAACAGCAATTCCGTTACACGCAAACGCCGTCAAAAGTTCTTCACCTCCGTAATCTGCCATGGGATTGTAGCGATGAAGAGCTAGTCGAGCTTTGTAAGCCCTTTGGTAAAATTGTCAACACCAAGTGTAACGTTGGGGCCAATCGTAACCAAGCGTTCGTTGAATTCGTAAGGTTTTTTTTTTTTTTTCGATTTCGATTATCACGATTGATTGTCTTATCCTGTTCCTTTGTTAGGAAAATTCGCCCAACCGTTTTAGATTTTGTAGTTGCGGCTTAATGTGAAGTAATTAGGGCTCGTTTGGTACGAGGGATAATTAATCATGGAATTAAATTTGATATGAGTTTATCCCACTTTTGGTTGGGAGAAAATCACGATGTAACTAATCCAGGATTAGTTATCTCATGATTGTAGTGTTATGTGGGATAATAATCCCGGAATAAGTAATCTCGGGATATTTTATTCTCCAACCAAACGACCCCTTAGAGTTCAATTATTAAACACATATACGGTTCAAGCTCTTTGTCAGTTTCCATTGGCTGTTCATGGCAGGCTATGTTCCATGCTATTGAACTCATTAAGAATGATTTAGGAGATGCCTGAGTTTGTTGAGATTAGGATATATCAATTCAAACGGCAAACATTGGGTGTGAGCGATCGCCTATAGTTGGGCAGGTTCCCCAGAATTTGTGCTTTTAGGACCGCCGGCTGGCCAGCGGATTAGGTGAGGTGTGCTCAAACTACTATACACCAAATAGGAGAGCCCAACCCAAAAGACTAGTCTGATAGTGGGGAGAGCCCATTTAGCCTATAAACCCATTAGCATTTCTCTTTTTAACAATTGAGGGACAATTGGCACATAATGGCTTTGGAATGGTTTGGAGCTGTCATAATGAATTTGTAAATATTAGAATTATTAGGAGCTTCCCTAATGAATTTGTAAATTGTTACTGTAGAATAAGTAGCTGCTAAAATAGGCTAGTTACGCTCCTGGGTTTCTTTTCTAAACCAATTCTTTTGTCTATACGCTTTCCCTTACGAGTGTGTTAACGTGACGTCAGTGTTGTCAAAGGCGAGCTTAAGCCCTGAAGCAAGGCGCAAAACATGTCGAGCGCTTCACCTCGCTTAATGTGCGCTTCAGTGTCGTCACCAAGGACAAGGCTCTAAGACATACTTTTCCTTACCATTTAGCCTCTACTGAAGAGGCGATAAGAAACAATTGATATTTCATTTTATCGTAATTCTTTTTCCAATTTCTCTGTCCGTATATATGTTATTCATGCTTATTATTATTATTATTATTAATTTTTGACTAAACATATATATTTGTATTTTTTTCTCCATTTGGCCTTTTTTCATAAAGTCCGCGCTTTATTTGCGCTTTACGCTTAAAGCCCCAGCGGACCTTAAAGCTTTTTTGTGCTTTAGCTCTTAGTAGCACTGCATGACATTTATTATTAGCATCTAATGTGCATATTTGTCAACTACAGGCAGACCTTAATCAGGCAATCAATATGGTTTCATATTATGCTTCATCTTCAGAGCCTGCTCAAGTTCGTGGCAAGACAGTGTACATTCAGTACTCTAACAGAAATGAGATTGTCAATAATAAGAGTCCTGGAGATGTTCCAGGAAATGTTTTGCTGGTAACTATCGAAGGTGTTGAAGCTGGTGATGTCAGTATCGATGTTATTCATTTGGTAAGAGTCTTTTTTGCTTTCTTTCATCCTTATAGAGGAAATATTTCCAAGTAAGCTAATTCAGGCTTTATGGACTGTTCAGAAGTCGGGCTTTATGAAGAGTTAAGTATTCATCCAATAGTCATTAATAAAATTTTGAACATGGCATGATCCCCCAAGAATTGTATTTTCACATAGTCCAAAAAACCACAACTATGGACTACTATGAAGATTATTGTTACGTTGTTTTGTGTTGCTTTAGGTTATGCAATTTCTGATGTTTCTTTTCTTTTCAAGTTGTAGAACATATTTTCTCTAGTATCATAGATTGTTCTGGGACATTCTTTCAGTTTCTAGAAACCTTTACAGTTTTCTCTAGCCCGAAACTTTGACTGTGGTTCAGATTGTAGAAGAGCTCAATATTACTTATTATTTAGCTTTCATCGCATATAACAACATTAGATGATGGTAGTGTTAACTAAAGTTGATTGAATCACAGATGGTCATTATTTAAGATCTTTTGTTGGAGACATTGTGGATATGTAATCATGTCGGTCATAAACCTTTCTATGGCTTGCATATACAGGTGTTACTCTGCACTCAGAATCTAGTTCCTTTGTGTTTCTTCTTCAGTGTGTTTTGGGAAACATAGTACTTGTTGATATTCCTTTATTACTTTCTCGGACTGATTTGCTTTCAATGGGCAACCAATGTCAGGTATTTTCAGCCTTTGGTTTTGTGCAAAAGATTGCTACTTTTGAAAAGGCTGCAGGTTTTCAGGTCGGTATGTCTGTGGACCAATGAGTTTTGGCTTTTTTCTTAATTTTGGGTGGACATTATGGCAGCGTGCTAATGGGTTTCTGTTACATCTTGACAGGCATTGATTCAATTTAGTGATGTTGGGACAGCATCTGCTGCTAGAGAGGCATTGGATGGGAGAAGTATACCAAAGTATGCCTAGTCCATTGCCTGAACATACCTTGGATTTATTCAACCTGCCTCTCACTTTACGTCTGATGAATTTTTGGGGTATAATCCTTACTTCACATTTTATCACAGGTACCTGCTTCCAGAACATGTTAATCATTGCCACTTGCGCATCTCATATTCAGCACACACGGACCTTAATATCAAGTTTCAATCTCATCGGAGCAGGTAGTACAGATTCACCTAGACAGCCTTTTTATTTTATTTTTTATGTATGACTTTGTTGCTTTATATTCTTATTGTATTGCTATTTTTGCTTGCGTTACTCTTTGCTAATTTTATCATTATCTGCTTTTGATTTTCAGTTGAGGTGTTTTCTAATTTTTTATGCTTCTTGTCATCTAGGGTTTAGTGAAGCTCGGCAGCTAAAACACAGATGTGTTTGTCATGGCCTCGTAGTAATTTTCTTTATCTCAGAATAGTGGTTAACTGCATTCTTCTCATTTCTCATTTTAGGTGACCATGTGAAATTCCTTCTTTCTATGCTGAGTTCATGGTTTGGAGAATGCTTGTCTATTGTTGTAGGGATCACTAACTGTGTGTTCATTTTAACTACTGCTAATTGCTACTTCTTTTTATAGCTGGACATTGTTGCTGAGTTGTCTCATGCATTTCATCTCATGGTTTGAAAATTTTTAAAAATAAAACATTGACCCATAAGTTTATATTTTGTAAAAAAAAGACCCATAAATTAGTAGATATTTTTAACAATTACTCCCACCAACCATTTACCAACCTTTATTTATGTCTACCTTGTGGGAGGATTATATTAAAGAGTAGTTACATTACTAGCCATGGTAAATTTTCTTTTTTATTGGACTAAAATTTGATCAATTGATGCTGTATTTTTTTAGAAAGGCCTTCTAGTAGCGTATTAATTTTGTTATGAACTATGACTTGCTCATTTGGTAAGATTGTATAAGAATTGAGAATATTCTGATAGTTTGCACAACTTGTGGGGTTTTTATGTCTATAAGAAAAAATACAACTTAAGAAATTCAAATTGCATGTCCAAACATGGTTTCAAATCATGGTTGCATCTCATGGTTTCAAACCATGTCCAAACGGCTCCTAGCGTGACTTTTCAACCTGTTAGTATTTTTCGTTCTCTGTTGCTATTCAGGTTGCATCAAATTTCGTATGAATTTTTATCTTTTAATCCTTTACTTTTAATGTTAGAAAACTTGTGTTAAACACTGGACTTAATGACAATGTAGTAACAACTACGCCTTAATTCCAACTAAGTGTATCGCATATATGGACTTTTAGATTTCATTATGTTTCTGAGAAGCTGTAGCTACTTTGAGACATTTCCATGTTATTTTAGGTCTACTTTGGTCCCTTATAGCACCTTCAATCACCGTAGCATCACATCTACTGACCGGTGCATCTGAAGGTATATATGAAAACTGATGTGGAGAAACTATTATGTTGATATAGGAATAAGTGTAGAGTTTAGAGAATATATTTTTAGAAAACTCCTAATTTCTGTAAAGTGTACTATATTCGTCCATTTTATATGGCATTTATTCCATTCTTTGATGGCTTAAACGTTTGATACTATTCCTTTCTATGCAACTCTCACAACTTTCAAGAATCATAAACTATTCAAATTTTAAACTTTGATGTGATATTATGTCTATCACTCTAACTTTTTAACCACTACTTTAGTAGTTTAGTTCACTATCAGAGGCGAATCCAGGATTTCAAGAGGATAGGCTCACCATCAGCTATGTTTCTTTTTTAATTTATGTTGCCTTTGGTTCGTTGCAGCTTAGCGCCTATGGGGTTTTTTGATTTCTTTTGCCTTTTGGGACTTGGGTAATTAGAAATAAACGAAAAAAAGTCATTAGATGTAATATAAAAAAGAAACGAGTTTTTTTACTTTTGGGTAATTAGAATTGTAGAAGAAAAAGGATTTAAAATAATATAAAAAGAAAAGTTAAAAGGTTGCTTTAGAAAATAAAAACGTAAAAACGTGCAGGAGCTCAGGTCTGATTCTAAGACATTGAGGAAATAAACACAGCTCCTAACCAGTGCTCCACTCGGCCTGTTTTGACCATGTGTTCCTTCAGTTAATATTAGATATATTTTCAGAATTATACACATGATATATCGAGTTTAGTCGAGCGATCATGTGTTCACGTGACCCAAATTTTATACATAAATTTGCCTCTGTTCACTATTACTAATATTATATACTAGGTTTAGAGTACGCGCTTTGCGTGTACCTATGTCAATAAATATACAATTTAAAATATATAATAAATATTACTAAATGATGCGTTTATGTTATAAGATAAGAATTAAAGTAAAATGTAAGTTCTTGAAACTAATTAATGTTGATCATACTTAGCAAGATCTGCAATGGAAGAAATCCTGTCATACACTGATAGGACAATATTCTTAAATAAAATATCGATTAATAACATAAATTCAAATAACTTATGCATTTAATCCTGATTCTGTTCAACCCGTAGCTTCTTCCTTCGCGTCTCCAAGAATGACATAATCAATTTGAATACCAACAGATATAGTCTATCAATTTTCTACCAAAACTTTAATTGGACATGACTCTAGTTGAATTCAAAGTTCACTACAAGCTAAAATCTAATTTGAATACAACTAACATAAGATAATCTTAATTATTTACCTCGCCTAGCAATTATACTGAGCTTTTCAGACGCACCCTTTTATTAATTGTGATTAATGAACTGTTATTGTCATTCACAAAAGGCTAGATGATATCTCATATCTCCATATTCAAATTTCTGTCCAAATTTATCTTTTTATAGCTTTTTTCTTCTCTTACTATTAATGTCCCCTCAAGTTTTCCGTCACATATCAGAAGTTCCAACAAAAGTGAGTGTGTGTGTGTGTATATATCTTTGAAGTTTCGTGCTTTTATATTAATAGTATAAATAAAAAGATACAGAAAGATGTATTCATTGGGAAAATGAACTGTTAAGTAGAAAAAGAGTAACTATTAGTCGAGATATTATTACAGTGATGGTTAATATTTAATTTTGTCCTTGAGGTTGTGAATAATATTATTTTTGGATAATGAAAGTATCATGTATGAAGTACTGCCTCTAAAATCTCATCCGGAGAGTAATAACTTTTTATTCAGCATTTCCATATATTAATCGTGTTGTTTCGATTGCTTAGGTAAGATCTTAATTGACTTTAAAGTCCTAAATATTAGGGATGTCTTACATTGTTTAAATAAGGAAAAATTTAATAACTAAAATTTTTGTTGATTTCAAAGTTCTAAATATTTGGAAAATAAATGACTATCTTGTCTAATATGCAACTTATATTTAAAGGGTAAAAAGGGCAAACGATTTTTCGCTAAGGTCTTATATATATATAACATCTAAGTCAAATTAACTTCTTAAATTCCTTTACCAGCCAAACATCATCATACAGGAAGGCAGGAGGGAGTATTATTTAGTATTGTAATGAAACCGGTCCAATAGAGCTCAATGAATATAGATTATTCACCAACTAGTTTGGGATCGATGCATAGTTGATTGATTGATCAATTTCGAGTTTTTCATCTCAGTAGTCAACAGTTAGGTTATGAACCGAGCTTTAGGGGGAGGTTCTTGTTTTTGTAGTTATTTCGTGGTAGATTGTTGTTGTGGTAATTCCTTAATGGCGGTCTTTGGTTAATAGCAGTGCTTTTGCACTTATCAAAACTTTCGTGATATCTAATGTGTCTCAACTTACAACTTCTTCAGGGAAATATGTATTTCAGAGTTTGTTTTGTTTCAGAGATGTATAATTTAGTTGATCTGATATTCATGGAAGCTTACATCAGGTTGATTCACATTTAGTTCCTGGTTTCATCATATAGGGACTACACAAACCCTTATCTTCCAGTAAATCCTACTGCAATGGAGGGGCTTCTTCAGGTATGTTCCTTTAATCATCTTACTTGTTATCGTCCCTTGTATTGGAGAAGTCCTTACAAGGTCTGTGTTCAGCCTGTTGTAGGTCCAGATGGAAAGAAAAAGGAACCTGAGAGTAATGTGCTTTTTGCCTCTTTAGAAAATATGCAGTATGCTGTTACTGTTGATGTCCTTCACACGGTATTCTTCTCCCTTGTTATTTCATTGATGTCCATTATGGTAATTGTGTTGGCATTCATTTATATTCCGCTGTTACTATTTTTCTCCGAAACAGGTATTCTCTGCGTTTGGCACCGTTCAAAAGATTGCTATATTTGAGAAGAATGGTCAAACCCAGGCATTAATTCAGTATCCTGGTATGTATGGATTATGGGTGCCGTTCTTTAGTAGTTTAATCAAATACCTTTGCTTACTTGGTCTAGCCTTTGAAGGTTTATGGTGACTTCTTTATTTTCTTCATCTCTTCTTTTCCTCTTTCCCACCCCTCTTTGGCGGTTGTGGCTATTGCGCTCTTGAGAAGTGTGTGAGGAACTAAGGGGTTACACTTGAATAACTGACTAGCTTCAGGAACAGATTTTATTAGCATTCCCATATACGAACATGTACATCCATGAAGGATGCAGAAGGTTTGGCAGATCAAATTTTGCGAACTCTGGTATAAGTGAGACTAACTACATGATCTATCTTGCATCACAATCACTTATGTGAATGCCACACTTATTTTCAATCACCTCATGCTGAAGTATATCAGGTTTCCTGCAGAATGCACTACAAACAACTTCTACTGAATATGATTTTGGACATCAGGATACTCTAAAGCCTAAAAAATTAGCCACAACTGCCAATAAATGGTCTCTATAAATTTGTTCAAGTATCTTTCAAGGAAATTCATGGTGGACAAAACCCATAATTTTCGTCAGAGAGTATAGATATATATGTAAAAGTGTAGTGCAATCCCCAAGAGAAATTGAATGCCTCTTACACCAGGCATTAGCAGAGGGTTTGTAAGCATGCCATCCTGTTTATAGCCTCCAAGTGCACATTCCGCTATCTGTTTTCCTTTTTTTCCCATGTCGTCCTTTTCAATGAAGTTGAACATATTGGAACATAAGGAGTTGATGGATCACTTTTACTGCAGATGTAACAACTGCCGCTGCTGCAAAGGACGCTTTAGAGGGACACTGCATATATGATGGTGGCTATTGTAAGCTTCATCTATCATACTCTCGTCATACTGATCTGAATGTACAGGTATAGATATGTGCTTTTGAGTTGGTTTCAAAGGGAAAAATTGATGACTAAATAAAATAAAGATTGGACACCATATTCTAAGATTCGATTACTGAAAGTATGCTTCTTGACACTAGTTCCTTTCTGCATCTTTTTTCATTAGATTTCTTAGTTCGAATTAATTTTTTGATTGTATCAAAACAGGCATACAGTGACAAAAGTAGAGATTACACAGTTCCAGAATCAAGTTTGCTTGCAATGCAACAAGCATCTGCGGTCCATGCCGCACCAGCTGTTTGGCATACCCCTCAGTCTGGTCCAGCACAGTCATCAGCTGGCTATGCCGCTGCGGGTGTTCCTGGCCAAGCACCTACATCCCAATCTTCCTCTTGGAATCCAAATATGCAGGGTGGAGGATCAACCTTTCCATCGGCTCCTACCAGATATCCTGGTCAATCATATGCTCCACCAGTTCCTGGTTATGCAACTGCAGTAAATCCTCCTGGATCGTCACAGCAGACCAATCACATTGCTACTGGTGGTCGACCTTTTAGTGTAAGTCAGCCTTTTCATCCATCAACCATGCCACCTGGAGGTGTTCCACCTCCTGGTCATGCTCCGTATCATGGCTAATAGGCTTTCTTGGGAACATCGGAGCTGTCATTAATTTACTTTGGCTTAGGTTCTTGTTCACTGTCGGAGTAGGCATGTCATGTCAGCTGTATACCTTCGCATTCTCTTTTTCTCGAAATTACTCCTAAATTTAAGTTTTTGGCTTTCTTGATGAATTGGACTAAATGTTTGATATGAAAGTGGAAAAGAATTATCTGTATAATCAGCTGTCTAGTAATGATGGTTTTTCTTATTGGCATTAATATTATTATTCTTATTATGCTTCCTATTGTAAGCATTTTGTCGTCTTTATAAATTGAATCGGAAAAGGGTCAGATTTGCCCTTGTACTCTCACAAATAAGCTATATTTGCCCACAAATAAGCTATATTTGCCCTTCGTTATACTTTTTTGATATATTTGTCCTTGTATGTTTTCCTATGTGGAATTTTTTTCTCCCAATTTAATAAATATAAACGCAATTGCCCCCCACCCCCACCCCCGGGTTGGGGCTCGGAAATCCTAATTTGAAAGTAGAATCACCCATTTAATAAGCTGTTTCGTAAAACTTCAGCATAATTAACCAACAATCTGTGCATGATACAGGACTTCGGCGATTGTCTCTACCAGCACATATCTGTATCTAAAATTCGACTAATAACTTTGAAGTTAGAAAGTAGAAGTAACCAAATAAAAAAATCACAATCGAACCGGTTACAGCAATTAATCACATAATTTGATAAGCCAAATTATAAATCTAAAGCATAGTCCACACATTTCGCAGATAAGAGGGTGTGATTGTGTCGATGATAGCGAGAATAGCGATAGCAGAGGAAGCGTTGGCGCGGAACGAATTGGCCGCTATTGTATGTGATGAAAGCTTGTGAAGAGTGAGATTAGGGCTTGAACTAGAGGGAATCGAAAGTGAGAACTGTTGAAGAAGTGGTGCTATAGGGTTTCGAAGTTCCACAGAATTCCAATTCTGGAAGTTGCATCAGTTAAGGTAGCCATGGATGGATAATGAAGAAGAGAAATATGGTGATTATGCTTTATACGTAAACTGAACCTGAATCGTTTCACTAGGTCGTTTTGAGTTGGGCAGTGTTGGAGCTCGTACAATGAGAATTAGGACTAAAAAAAATGGGAGAAATAATTGTGATCAAATTTAAATTGGGAGAAAAAAAAATTCCACGTAAGAAAATATGAGGTGGGGATAAGGGGATTTAACGGACAGGGGGTAAATATAGCCCAAAAATAGAGTACAAGGGCAAATATGACCCTAAAATTGGATGACAAAGGTAAATATATCAAAAAAGTATAACGATGGACAAATATAGCTTATTTGTGAGAGTACAAGGGCAAATTTGACCCTTTTCCGAAATTGAATAGTAATGAATCACTGAAGTATTTATTCAAGTGATTCAATAGCTCATATGTCGTAATTGGAGTCTGAAAGAATGGAAGTGCATTGATTCAGAATGATGCGAGAGGTTTACTTTTTATTTCACGTATCTGGGTATAAAGGCCAAAATGGATACCTTCGTGGGAAACATGTTCGGGTAATACGTGCATGTTTTGGTTTTCAGTATTAAGATGTGCAAATTATGCTGACCTTAATACATGAAACCAAAATGTCGCATTAATTATTCCGATTTAGTTATACAAAGTGTTACATTGAAAATCAAAGTATGGAATCAATGAAACTCTTAAAGTTGAAGATGTTAACTCAAAGAGAAAATGGAGAGTGAGTCGTGAATTTTCGTAAGCGAGTGAAGACTCGAAAAATTAAATAAGTGAAAAATATTATAATGATAAACGCTATCAATTTTTATATTCATGCCAAATATTTTATTTATTTATTATTATCTGGATATACCTACCCATTTAAATTTTTTAACGAAATGGTATATTGCAATATTGCTTGAGCAGGATACATCAGCCCCTACCATCATACATCAGCCCCTACCATCATGTCAAACGGGACATATTACCCTGAAGTGGGAGGCCCGTACTTTTGTAACCCAAAAAAAAAATTTTGGAACCAAACTAACCCATTAAAAAAAAACAGAATCAAACTAGGCTTCACGCACATAAATCACGTGAAGCCGGTTATTTTATTTATTTTTTCTTTTTTTAAGCTAACAAAAATCACGTTTTTTTTTTTTTTTTTTTTCGCAAGAAAGATTAGTTATGTTTCAAAACCCCAAATATCAATATTTTATATAGAACTTATTATATTTTTTCCATACAATAATGTCGGCCATTACATCAAGTATACCAAACGTTTGGATCGTCGTTTTAGGGGTTGTAAAAGTCTTTTCTCGAAGTAAGTTTTGTTTCTTTTAAACTTTGTTCTTTGAAAATCAAACTCAAAATTAACTTTTTTCAAAGATTTGACAAGATTACCACGTTTCAAAATACCGGAATATAAATATTTTATATAGAATTTTATATTTTTTTTAGCGTAAAATAATGGCGGCTCATTTTACATCAAGTATACATATATGTTTGGATCGTCGTTTTAGGGGTTGTAAATTGCCTCGAGGTTAGTTTGTAAACTTGTTATCTTTAAGTTTTTTTTCATACTTTGACCGAAGATTAGTCACGTTTCAAAACGTTGGAATATAAATATTTTATATAGAATTTAATATTTTTTTTAGCGTAAAATAATATCGGCTCATTACATCAAGTATACATATGCCTCTTCACTCACGTAAATAAAAAATAAGGATCGGAGCATAGGTGGAAAACTAGTTGTAAATTGTTGAAACTTTAAATGGTCATAACTTTGCGCTCGGATGTCCGATTTACGCGATTTTTTTTTTATTCAGGGTATTTTTTCGAGATCTACGCGGACAAACCGCCATAGCTGAGCCGATTTTTCAAAAAACGCCGGTTATCCCATTCAATTTGAATTTTGCCCCAAATTTGTGCAAGAATTTCATTCTTCTCTAGTAAAAATCTAATGATAAAAAATCTATTTCGAGATGCTAATCCCGTGGTAATGATGTTAATGTCAATTTCGGCGTTCGAAATTCAATTTATTAAACGAGTTAGATAGCATTAGTGAACAATATAAAAAATAAAAAGTGTCTATTTTGTAACATTCACCAATTTGGCTTGGTGGTTTAGCCTCTCTTTTTACTCACTTCTTTTTTTATGCAATAACATGGGATCAAACCTCGCTTTAAGATTGAATGAGATATATTATACCGTTGAACCTCTTTGGATTGGATGAATTATTTGTGAATATAATATTTTTATTTCAAAACACTTAAATCAAAATCCTTTAAAATATGACACTTAGATCTAAAGAATAAAGCTTTCCAAGAAACAAAACTTACTTCAAGACTCTACAACCCCAAAACGACGATCAAAACGTTTGCGATACTTTTGATGTAATGGTAGCCGACGTTATTGTACGCAAAAAAATATATTAAGTTCTATATAAAATATTGATATTTCGCGTTTTTGAAACATAACTAATCTTCGCCTCACAAAAAAAAAAAAACGATTTTTGATAGAAAAAAAATAAAAATTACCTCTTCACGCACGTATTCCGTAGCGTAAAACCTAATTGGTTGCCAATTTTTTTTTTTTTTTTAAAACACAAAAGTCTTGGCTTTTCGGGGGTTTTACACCTTCCTGAGTGGCATAAGAGCTGGACGCGTGCTACCCAAAAACGAACAAATTCCATATTTTCACGTCTTATTTTATTACTCTATTTTACATCTTCAGTTGGAAAATCTAGCCATAATCACCTAGGATATGACTCACAAAAGAGACGGATCAAAACTTTTTCCAGCTCATTACGTTACGTTTCTCCCTTTCTCTTTTGAGTTTACAATTAATAAATCGGCTTACATAAACTATATACAGTAGAAACTGCGTATATGTGTACCAAATTGGCTTACATAAACTAACATCAAACACAGGCCAAGTTCCTGTATCATAGGTGTACGTGCCATTGCGATATGTGTTATGATATTACCGCGTAGTATATGCTAACATCTTTAGTTTCTTAATTTCTGTTGGACAAGTGAATCGACATTTAGATTTTGAACCATTCACCTGTCATAAGACTCATAAATCCTCATGTGCTTATGTAACTATGTGGTAGTGTCGCTTTAGGCAGCTGTCTGTCAATTTTAATAGTGAAATGGACCACCCCCTTTGTCACCCACTCCCCAGAAAGGACTGCTCTTTTAACAAAAATAAATTAAATTAAATTTTGTTTTGGCAGTACAAGTTGTGATATAAATGTGCAACTACTTATACATGTCGTTGGTTCATCTATTGTCTCTACGTGCTGGTTGGTGCCTTGACCATATTCACTATTATGGTCCCTCTGCTCTCCGTGTTTCAAAGGCTCATAGCTGGTTACACAATTACTTCTTCTCAATTTATCAGCCGACAATTATCCCTTTTGGTTTGATCTTCAGATATATATCTTGAACTAATTTAACTTTTTTCTCATTTATATGGTTTTGCTCTCTGTTCTAATTAATTCTCCACCTTTTTTCTTGGTAATAAAAAAGATGGTCCTGGAAAGATGTGAGAGAGATATGCTTTCTGAGGTTGCAAATGTTCGTGATGTAATGTTGGAATTGTTGTGTTTTAATTGGAATTGTGTGATCGTCTCGTTGCGTCTTCTTATATCCGGGTCAAACACGTGAATATGTTTAGGGGTGCAGCTGCATTCACGACCTCTTATTTGTTGTGAGGCTTTCTTTTTAATGTTGACTTATGTGATTATCTCATCTAGAAGCTTATCGATCAGAGGGTAAAAATGTATCCACACCAATATTTACACTAAACCAATAGATGCATGACACGTGTTTGCTAGTAGACTATTACCGTCAAATCTTTTTATAACAAAGTCGTTTGTTCAAATATTTTTTGGCTGCTATAACAAAAATCAATATGCTCTCTATATTGTTTAGAGAGCATAATTTTTATTGTGTAAGTGTATTACTATATCTCAACATGGTTTAAGCATAGCGTTAGAGAATTGACATAAATGGTAAATAGGGGTTGGAATTCAGCGTGATATTAAATGGAACCATTAATACAGAGTAATATAATGGACTACAACTCTGAGTTGTGGAGCCTAAAAACTAATGTCAAATATGTACAGGAAAGTTCTCAATACGATAGTGAATTAGTCGCTACTTGTAGTTAAGAAGAAGCGTGATATGACACTCAAGTGACTCAACTCCCTGAAATCACGTTTATTTTTAATTTTAGTGAACAAAGACAGTTGTGAGGGATAAAATTATCCCCTACAATTATCGACTATTGCTACTTGTATTGTCATTATTATTGTTATTATGGAAATTAAGGATTAGTGGTGAATGATCATGTGATGAATGACTTTATGTCACTTTCTTTGGAAAACCCCAGTGAACATGCACATGAAAAGGGCACAATCATGTGCCATTACTTTTGCTTGAACTAATCCACTTATAATATTCTTATGATTAGGAATGATGCATTATCTTTTGTTCTACTGCTACTTATTTTGATTAACATACCTGTTTACGGTAAAACCGGTATCTTTAATCATCAACAAATAAATAAATGGGGAATCCCTTATCCAGGCTTTATTTTAATTGGGCTCCCTAGTAAGAAAAAAAATGGTTATAACTTTTTAGGAAATGCCAGTTTTTGAATTTGGTAGACTGTCAGAGTCTCAAATTGGTGTTCCCTAGTAGTAGTAAATAGTAACATCTTCATAGATCAGTTAACATCGAAGAGTTCCTGAAAAGAACAAGTAAAAAGAAAACACAAAACAAAACAATAAAATGTGTGACAGGGTACATTTGTCTAGTTCAATCAAGTGAGAATTGCAACAGTTGTTCCAGTTAAGTATACTATTATTACTTCCTTTCACTATAATAGGATCCGTTTGGACATTAATTTTTTTGCATTTTTCAAGTTTTTTTGGTTCAAATAATTGTTTGGACAAACATTATAGTCAACTTTTTACTCCAACTAGCAAAAATAAAAATAAAAAATCAAGTTTGAAAAACTAAACATTTTTTCAAGTGAAATGCATGTTCAAACAACTTCAACTTCCAAATTTTATTTTTATTTTTTAAACCTAACTTCAAATACTATCTTTTTTATAATATCACAGCAATTCATATTCAAACGCCTACTAAGGTTTCTCAGGCAAATTCAAGATTTTAGTGTTTGTGAGTTCATTAAATGTGCTCTAATTATATTATTTCAATTTAAGCTTTTCACATATGTATTTATAGCTTGTGCAGTTGAACCCACGAAATCCAATTTCAAATCCGTCTCTGCTTTCCAGCAGGGAAGTATATATAGGTTAACATTGTGGGCTGGTCTTGCAGCAATTTTCTTGCGGATAATGTGGCATAATTTGCAAAGACTAGATGACTAGGAACCTGTTTGGATGGGTTTAAAAAAAGCAGCTTATAAGCAAAAAAAAATAAGTTGGTGCAGTCCAACTTATTTTTTTTGGCTTATAAAGACGCTTTAGAGATAAGTTAAAACAAACAAACCCAATTAATTTTTTGACTTATTTTAAGACAAAATGAACTTTAAAATTCTTAAATCAAACACTAAAAAAAAGCCGATAACGACATATAAGCAACTTATAAGCAAATCCAAACGGGCTCTAGATAAAATCAAAACATGGTCTGAGCTGGTTGCCAATGTGTAAATGGAACGTAGAAACCTCACCTCAATGTCATAGTGCTTTTCTGGCTGTTATAGACTTTGATACGATGTGGAGTCACTTTATAGTATATTATTACATCAAAGTCTCCGCTATTGAAAAAAAATAAAAATATACACAGATGAAGCCTATCTTGTCTTAGGTTTCTCATTGGTCTTGGAAAACAACGAGATATTTGATTGACGATCTTTAATTTCGTTTACTGGAAAATCCGTAATCAGTGGAAGATTTTCTGGGAAAATGATGGATAAGACCTCAAAATCTCCGAGTTAGATATGCTGGGTTCTCATGTCTGATTTTTTTTCTTTTCGAAATATATTTTCTTGCTCAACAATATTCAGTTAACCCAACTACCTCACAGAAAGATTGAACTCCAATAACTTACGGACTTGATTACGTTGAATTTTCCACTTAGAATTATGATTTATGTGATATATTATTTTGTAAGGTACAATCTTATATTTTTAATTGCCCTCAACATTCTGGAGATAATGATAGTATTCAGTTCCTGCATTAGTGGGAGGATTTCAGTTACGTGTGTATCTTCATATTAATTATATTAAACGATTATATCGCATGTGAAATTCAATCAAAGTAAATGGGAATAATCTTGTCATCCACAAATTCAAGACGTGGTTTTTTGAGCTCCTCCTCTTTCTTCCTTGAAAGTGGAATCATATTCAGCTTTTTACAATGAAATCGACAACTCATCTAACAACCTAGTACGTAACATGTTTTTATTTTCAAATAACAGTGTGTCTGAATCAACTTTTGCCTACTTCAATTGTTTTATTGAATGCTATATACTAGCTCCTACGAACACAATTATCGAATAACTCAACCCACCAAAAATATAAGCCAATGAAAAGATATTACGTAGCATTCCGTATCTCTATTAAAATTTAAACCTTAATCTCTTGTTATTTTACCAAGTTTATTGATCGTCAAGCCACACCGTTGAGTGCAAGAATGTGATAACACTGAACTGGACAGGAAGAACACTGTATGTAATTGTTGAGGCAAGATTATTAACAAATCTGATGAGTAATGATTCCCAGTTGTTTTCCATATTCTTTAAAAGTTAATCCTACTCTTTAGAGAGAGCAATTAGCCATAATTTCATCAATCACAATTGTACGAGTTTACTGTCGACCGTAACATACTGGATTCAACTTTTCAGGGAATTCCTGAATGGACTACTTCAGTACCACGCGTCTTCTTCCCAGAGAAAACAAAACCTCTGCTTATAATCTTCCTTCAATTTTACTACCACAAACTCCCTCGTTTTAAAATGTTTGTCTGGTTTTAATTTAAAGACGAAATTTAAGAAAATAAAAAAGATTTTTGGATTTTGTGGTCTAAAACTAAAGATGAATGTATCAAAATGTCCTATAGTCTTGTCGGTCTTAGACATACCATGTGGAAAGTTGGACTTAAAGTGTTGCAAAAAAAGGAAAGAAACATTCTTTTTTAAACGGACCAAAAAGGAAAGTAAAACAAACATTTTGAAACAAAGAGAGTAGAATAGCACCGGTCAATTTACCGCAACAACAACAATAACATACCCAACATAATCTCATCAGGTGGGGGTGTGAAGAGGGTAAAATGTATGTAGATTTTACCCGTACATTATTGTGAAGGTGGGCAGGCTGTTTCCGATAGACTGTCGGCTCAAGAAGAAATGAAAAGAAAGTAGCAACAGTAGGCAATAACAGCAACAAGATAATAATATAAATGAAGTGAAAGAAACAATTATACTATAGATCTAAGAATAAACAAACGTAAAAAGGTACTAATACTCCCGGTATAGTACATAAAAAAATCCGCGCGTCAACCTACTAACCCTCTACCCCAATACTCAACCTCAACTTTACATCTTTAATATTTATGGTCCCAAGCAACAGTAACAAACTTTGTGAGTTGGTCAGCTTAATTTAATATTGGACCATCGATTTTAACTCCCTAACCCACTCTATTAGTCCCTCTATTTATTCTCCACGAGTGCAGATATCTTCCCTTCACTTCCTAACTACCCTTGTCACTCAAGCAAACGTAAGAAACTTCTTTGTGAGTACTTTTTCCATTTTCTTATTTAATTCTCTTCAATTTTTCTAGTATGTTAGTAAAATACTAATTACATTAGCACTAAACTGCAATTCTCTCCCCTGCAGGTCAGAAAAATGGCTCTTTTAGGACTTCTGTTAATGGGAATTTCCCTCATGTTTCAATCTGTCCATGGCTATGGTGGTTGGATCAATGCCCATGCCACGTTTTATGGTGGAGGAGATGCTTCTGGAACTATGGGTACGTACGATAATTTTTCACTTGAGCCTAGCTTCTGTTTTAATCCTTAGTCATGTACAACAATCAAATCTCTCTAGAACAACATAAGTTTGTTCCGATATTTTTTGGCCCCTATAGCGAAATGCCGTTACATAGAACATATAATAGAATATAACGTGAAAGATGGTTGCACAGAAACATGGTTAGGATGACCGTTATGGAGAGGTTTGACTGTAGTAACCACTAAAACACTAAATAATACTAGTAATTTGAGAGGAAATTAAAGGCAGGGAGTGTCAAAAATTATGTGTCTTTGCTGATATTCTCTATATTTTCACAGGTGGGGCTTGTGGATATGGAAATTTATACAGCAGTGGATATGGGACGAACACGGCTGCGTTGAGCACTGCTCTGTTCAACAATGGGTTGAGCTGTGGACAGTGTTTTCAGATAATGTGTGTGAATGCTCGACAGTACTGCCTGAGGGGCAGTATTACAGTGACAGCCACAAATTTCTGCCCACCAGGGGGTTGGTGTGACCCTCCAAACCACCATTTTGATCTGTCTCAACCTGTCTATTTGCGCATTGCTCAATATAGATCTGGCATCGTTCCTGTTGTCTACCGAAGGTACGTAAATTCAAACACAATGTCTACTGAAACATTGAAACATATCATTGTTGAACGCATCAAATTTCCAAATTTACCCTTCTACCGTACACAGGCATATTTAAGATTTGAACTTTATGAGTTCAAATTAGTAATACTACCACTTTCACCAAATTTAGTGATTCAGAATCTATTTTTTGTACATATCTTAGTGATTCTTTTAACACATATCCATAGCCTAAGGCAAAATCTAAGGGTTCACATGAAACATAGCTAATACGTTGGATACGTCTACGACTATACAAATAAAAAAATTATTTATACTTTTCTTTATACTTTGACAAATTGTCTCATATTTGCCTGTTAACATAATTCACGTGTCAAAATGCAATCCTTAAAAGAAGTCCAAAATTATCCATCTTTTTTTACTGTGGTAAAATAAAATTACTCGTTGTTATACTTAAGGTCAAGAGCAAATATCTAACGATTAACTAATTCAAGGGTATGAATGACCTCAAAATATATTGAAGGAGAAAATTAAGATATTTCATACAGTGAATACTTAAAAGTAATCCGTCTTTATTTATGTGGCTTACTTTCTTTTTAGTGTGTTTAAAGAAGAATTTCACTTTTTATATTTGGTACTAACACTTTACACCCAATATATCCTACATGACATATTTAAGAACACAAGATTCAAAGGGCATTTTGGTACATCACATACACATTTAGTTTAAGATCACAGAATTCAAAAGTCTCTTTTACTTTCTTAAACTAAAATCAGTTAAACTAAAACACATCAATTGAAATGGATGGAGTATCTTTTACCATTTTCTCATAGACTAAAAAGTGTAATCGTCTATTGTATAGGTGGTACTAACAATTAGTATAACTAAACTAAATTTCGTCGAATATGTATCTCTTTTTACAGGGTACCTTGCAGAAGAAGAGGAGGAATTAGATTTACAATCAATGGCCACTCCTACTTCAACTTGGTTCTTGTCACAAATGTTGGAGGTTCAGGAGATGTACACTCAGTATACATCAAGGGTTCAAGAACTCAATGGCAACCAATGTCAAGAAATTGGGGGCAAAATTGGCAAAACAACGCTTACCTTAATGGCCAAAGCTTATCATTTAAGGTTACCACAGGCGATGGTCGCACTGTTGTTTCTTACAATGCAGCTCCTAGTTCTTGGTCCTTTGGCCAGACTTTTACTGGAGGACAATTCCGTTAGAAACCAAAATATTTTGCAAAAATATCAGAATTTCAAGTATTCTAAAATATTTAATTTAAGTATTATTCTAAGAGTTTGGCCTTAATTTGAGGGCTTTACTCACCATAATTTAAGAAAGAATTAAATATCTTGGAAAAGCGCAATTTGGCAATTTTTGTCCATTGTAAAATTGGCCATTCAATTGTGGAAGAAAAAAGAATTGATTCGGCCTACTTTTTTTTGGGGTGGGTATTGACGTTTAGAGAGAGGTAGTTGTGAGCTTTTACTGCCCAACTTATAGTATAATAGCATTACACTATTGTGTGCATAGAAGAAAAATATCTACTTTTTAATTTACTGTAAAAGAGCTAAGCACTAATTATGCTGAATATGTATGTACCAATTATCTCTAGCTATTTGTTTGTAAGAAAATGTTACTATAATAAAAGGAAACTCCAAGTTCTAATACTAATAGTAATATTTATTATGTCTCAATCTCAAGCAAACTGAAGTCACATATATTGATTCTCACTGTCCCTTTTTTTTTTTTTTTTTTTCTTTTTCTTTTTGAGCGAAGATGAGGGTGAGAAAAGTGGAGGAATTTGAAATGGAAGAAAACACTTAACATTATTCTTACCCTGTCATAATAATGAAACAAAAGTTCACCTACCATGAACTTTCTTTTACCTTATTTCTAAATGGAATATAGACATTAGTACAAGGGGAAGTTGGATTAATTCATTGAAGTCATTCGCCGTTCAAAGATGTAGCTGGATTCATAAATTTACATGATAAGAAAATATTTTTGTGAGAGCAGCAATATTATATTGTTCAACGTAGAAATTCACATACGTACACACACACAAAAAAAGAAAAAAAGAAAAAGAAAAAAAACCTTGGAAGAGTCAATGTCAATGCATTTAGAGCCCTAATCATATCTCTTATAAGGTTGCAATCTAATCGAGTCCATGGCACTTACCTTCGCTTGATAATTTGATTCTTGATTCTTCTATTCATGTTAATGAGTGTTTCACATCTTTTAGACGAAGCTAAGGAACCTAAAAAGGATAGAACATTCACAACATGTAATAAGTAAAACAATCATAATTTAGTTATGGTTATAAATTACTTCATATTAAAATTTCAATGTACTTCTTTTTCTTAATGAACAATAATGAATAAAGTTAATTAATATGTACAAGATCTTTTCACATATTTAATAGTGTTTTAAAAGGTAGTTTCAGGGCTCGCCCCGGGGCGAGGCACTGGCAAAATGCCCCGGGGCTCATGTGCGGGGCTTAGTTCCTGTGAGGCTTACGCCTCAAGCGCCCGACTGTACGCCCTAAATACGGCTAACGCCTAACGCTCGGGGCTCGCCTAACAGTTTTTACACAAATTATGTGTTAAATTCCTTAATCAGAATCGTTGACCCTTATAATTCTTTAACAAATGAATGATACTTAATAGTTTTTCATCTATAGAAATAAGAAGATTGAGTGTAACTCAAATAACAAGTCGTAGTATTGCATACATTTGAGAAAATCATGAGGGTGAATATCACTTTATATTTCTTTTAAAAATACATAACCGAATTGTACATTTTTACTTGTCATTGATCTTTTGTCCTATGTATCAAAATTATCATATTTTATTATTTCACTATTTCAAAGCAATTTTATTTTTATTTATGAAGGAGTTACGTTTTAATTGTAATACTAAGATAAAGTGAATAGTATGATAGCAATATATATATAATGCTTGATCCTCAGAAAAAAACTAATCAAAGCAACCCATTATACGCCACTTACAACTTGTAATTATATATAACATAATTTTACAAGTATAAACAATACACACATAGATATATATATCTTTTATTTTTTATGTAATTTTACGTATTTAAAAGTATTTATTGTAATTATATTATTTTATGAAATACTAAAAATTAAATGCCCAAGAGGCTTACGCCCCGTGCCTCGGGGCTTACGCCTCGCTGATGCATATGTAAAACGCCCCGCCTTTTAAAACACTGATATGTAATACTTTTCAATTCTTAATTTAATAATGCATCTAATTTTAATATTTATATATCTAATATTATATATTTTATCATAATTATCTAATATATTGATGTATAAAACATTTTAAATAACGTATCTAGTGATGGCATAACAATGTACATCACACCTCCAAGAAGTTTACAAAAAGGAGCTCGAATAGTATAGTTTTCCTAGCTTTGTCTACAATCACAGTTTTCTTATTTTAATAGTGAGAACTTTATAAATTTATTATTTTGACAAATATGATATTATTTTATATTAAAAAAGATAACTTATTAGTATGATGGATATTTTTATGTGACCATTAAGGGAGATGGAGCATACTCTTTGCAAGTAAGATTGCCTTCAAGTAAAGGCATACTATAAATTATACAGAAAAATCTAATTTTACCAGTCAAGAATTATCACATGCATGTAGGTATTGGGATTCCCTATATGCAACACAGTTTGACCAACAGTGAATGAATAATCTGTTGTGACCAAATGACAACTTTTTATCTCAAGAATTTTCAGTAGTGTAATATCTGATGTAATATCTCATCCAAGTTTAAAACACACTACTTAAGTTTAAAGAAATCTTCTTCTAGCCTACGTCCCATGATATATAACCCCTTTCTCAATCACATGAACACAAATAAATACCAATCCATTAGCAGAAATAGAAAACCTAGTTTCGAACTTTGCATCATATTCTTCCATATCTTCATCGTGATCTTTAGCTTTCTTGGATAAGATAGAAATATAACCGTATGACTTCCCTCAAATTCTGATAGCGCTCACTCAACTGATTGTGGACATTTCTGATCTTGTAGAGTTGCGTCTAAAATTGTTGGCTATGGTATTTCATTGCTCATTTTATGTCTCGACCGCTACAAAGTTCTATTTCTTCTATTTCGTATTAGCTGTTTTATTTTTACTATTTTGACTATGAGAAATTATTGTCCAGAAAATTACTTTCAAATATACAGTGGGAACTTACACGTCACTCATTTTTACTATACGCAATTGTTTCCTCTATTTTAAAATGAACAACGTAAAATTGATATAGTATTCTGCATATGATCTTAGTCAATGTCAAGCAACCTGCTTCGTAACATTCTCTTAGCATTTGTAAAGTTCAAACTGAGTATAGTTTAATTCTAACAATAAAATAACCAAGTTGACATTATAGTCAATTCACTAAGTTTACGCTAATGATTGCCTTAGTTTTAGTGTTGTTCAAAGGAACGCTTCTTTAACTGCAAGATTTTCTACAAGTTAACCGGTCCTTGTAATTTCAACTGCAATACTTCTTTAGCATTGGATTCTAGCTAGTATTTTGGATCGTACTAAGCGTAAGGGGACATATCAATTTGAGAACCATGACCTGTTAATATTTTTGGTTCTCTATTGCCAGTTTTCAGGTTGCGCCAAATTTCGTTTGAATTTTTATTTTTAAATCCTTTTCCTTTTAACTTTAAAAGGACTTGTGTCAAACAATAGACTTAATGCTAGTGTCATAACAACTAAACCTTAATTCCAATTAATTGTATCACCTATATGGTTTTTTGGATTTCGTTTCTTTACTTAACTTAGTCGGCTGTGATTTTTAGAGGGTGTACTGGTGTAGGTATTTTGAGACATCTTCATGTGAGATTAGGTCTACTTTGTTCTCTTATAGCACCTTCGCATCACCGGAGTGTCACAACTACTTACCGGTGCGGTATATATAAAAATTGATGTGGAGAAACTATTGTGTTCACATAGGGATAAGTGTGAGCGTCTAGAGAATGTAGTTTTAGAAAGTTCCTAATTTCTGTAACAATGTACTCTAATATAATCATCCATTTTATATTAGAAAGATAACTTATTAGTATCATTGACATTTAATTACAACCAAAATTAACCGAATCAGACCTATTCTGAAAATTCCAATATACTTGGAATGCTGAAATAATCTACTTTTAATTATGTAAAATATATTAATTGAAAAGTTGGAATCAAACAACTTTTTCAAATTAATGGCCCTGACATGGTATACTTTTATCCAGAGAGCTATATATTGACCCGAATATAAATAAGAGCTCAATGACTTTCGAGGAATGTATCCTCCATCAAGGTTTTCAATTTCACAGGGAATGCGATACTGATTACTGGTGTTCTCCCCATTAGTATAAGTTTGGGATCGATGATGAATTGTCTAGCCCCAAGGCTCGTCCCGAAAAAGCTTTTTAAAGTACTGGTATAAGTTTGGGATCGATGATGAATTGTCAGAATTTTTTTATAGAAAACATAGTGGGCCACATTTTCTAGGATAATGAATCGTTGAGTGCCAAACATGCCCTTGTATTTATAGGCATTACGTGAGTGATTCAATGAGTCCAGCAGCAACTGCCTTTTCAAGGTGAGAATGTTTGTACCACCTTCAATTTAATCTTTTTTCCTCGTCTTCCTTAAGGGTTTATTTGGGGTCACCGCATTTTGATAGTAATCTCAATATAAAATTTCCGATAAATGATGTGACATTTGTTTTAACATAATCTCTTTAGATTTAATTTGACATTCGGGTTTTAGCAAATGTTGGATCATTTTTTAGAAACTACGTGTTTATGAGAACTAAGAATTATTTTATGAGAGTTAAATGATATAGAATTAACGATATCTAACTGAAATCATTTCAAGATAATTTCTTTTAAGTAGACTATTCATTCTTAATAACTCTTGTAGTATCACTCACCTCTACAACATTTTTTGCAATATCATTCAGAACATAATTATAGTTATATTTTAATTAAGCATGTAACAATTTTTTAGTTATAATTTCTTAAGAGAGAGTTTATCAACTAGGATCTGTTAATATTACGACCAGCCAGTTTATGCTTAAGGCACAACTCATGTCCTCAATTACTGGCTGTACATATTATTATTAATGAGAATTGCCGCCTATGACGAATCCAGAGTTCATGCTTGGATGTTCAAGAATCTACTAGTCTATAAAGTAAAAATCAACCTTACTGGGGAAATGAAAAAAAAAAAAAAAAGATCGGACATGTAAGAAATTAGGAAAATTGCATAAATAAGGCCACCTAAGTTACAATGTTAGTTTTCAAGATTAGACTATCGAGATAAATTTGTCTAAGATTAATACCGACACTTTGTTATTGTGTATAAATTTGTCTAAGTATTAAATAGCCTTAATCCTCAACGTCTCTCGATATGCAAAATAAGCCAATTAATTTAGGAAAGATTTAAAGTACCAGATTAAGGTTGCCTCTTCCATGTTATGATAGCCAGCTTTTATCCTTCATCAGTATAGTCTTCACAAGTAGTGACGGATTCAGGATTTTAACTCAGTTGTTCAGAAAAAATAACAAAAGCTAAGGGTATGTTCGGTATGGAGTTTTTCAATTTTCACATGTTCGTTTGGTCAAAAATTTTGAAAAACATTTTCCTTAGGAAAACAAGTTCCTAAAAAATGTGAAAAGTGACTTCCCTAATCAAAGTAGGAAAAACAAATCCACAAGTAACATTTCACCAACCACCAACCCCCAACTACCAAACCCCAACCACTTTCGCAACCATGCACCACCCACCCCCACGCCCACCCAACCCAAACCCCAACCACTCTCGCAACCCATGCACCACCCCAAACCCCGCCCACTCTAGCAACCCATGCACCACCCACCCCCACCCCCAAAACAAATTAATTTTTCTTTTGGGTTTTCTACACCACCACATCCCTCCCCGCACCCCCCTAAAAAAAAAAATTCTTTTGGATTTTCTACACCCCCACATCCCGCCCCGCACCCCACCGCCCTCCCCCCCCCCCCCCCAAATTTTTTTTTATTTGTCTTCTGAGTTTTCTACCCCTCTCCCCAAATACCTTTTTCTTTTTCTTAAAAAAAGTTTTAAAAGTTTATTTTTTTTATTTTTTTCACCCCACCACCCCAACGACCGCTCCCCCCCCCCCCCCGGACACCCCCACCAGCCCCTCCAAAAAAAATTAATTTTTTAAAATGTTTTGAAATGTTTTCTTTTTTGATTCTCTACATCCCCCCCCCCCCCCTCGAATTTTCTACTTCATATTTAATTTTATCTTCATAAAAAAATTATAAAAATTGAAAGTTTGTGTGGTTAAAAATTAAATTTTTTGGAGGGGGCGTAAAAATTCAAAAAAGGTAACTTTTAAAACTTTTTTTTGGTGGGGGATGGTGGGTGGGTGGGTGTGGTATGGGTCCGCAGGGGGTGGGGGGACATGTGGTGGTGTAGAAAATTCAAAGAAAAAATTAAAAACTTCCAAAAAAATATTGTGGGGGGGGGGGGGGGATGGGTGTGGGGGTTGGCGTGGAGTTGGTGGGGCTTGAATGGGTATTTTCCGGAAAATATTTTCTACCCACCAAACGAACATGAGAAAATAAGTAAGAAATTCACTTATTTTTCACTACCCAAACGAACATGAGAAAACAAGTAGAAATTCACTTATTTTCCAAAAACACATTTCCTCCGTACCAAACACACCCTAAATATAAAAAATAATGTTGTCTCTGGAAATCAAACCTAGGATACTAGAGGCAATTTTGAACACATTTAACTTTTTAAATTTGTTCAGAGTAAATAAAAGTTAATATATGTACATAAATACAAAAAATCTAACCTATATATATAATGTAATTTTTTATGGAGGGTGTCACCACCGTCTAAATCCGCCCCCATTCACAAGAGTCCCTAAGACAATCCTATATATTCTAAACGGTGAAAATAATGACACAACTATAATCCAAAAAATTACACAAAAGCAAACAATTTGAGCAAAATTGATGATCATCAAAAGCAAGGGTGAATCCAACAAATTAAAAAATATTACATGTCTTTGTTCATCCAATTTTTACCTTTTTTTACAATGATTGTCAACCAAAAGTCTTAAAACAATTTGACAAATTCCTGGAAATCAATTTTCCCATCTTCATTTTCATCAAAAGCCATGATCATCTTCTTGCAATTATCCAATTCTGCAACTTGCTTTAATCCCAGAGCAAAAAGAACTCTGTGCAAATCCAATTCATCAATAAATCCATCTTTGTTCTCATCAAATATATCAAAAGCTTCTTTTACATCTTGCTCTTTAGCTTCTAATTCCTCTCCAAAAAGTTCAAAAATGTCATTAGAATCCAACCTCTCCTGAATTTTCACACCTTCAGAATTGGCAAAAATACCCAAATTAGCCATAACCATTTCTACCTCTTCCTTGCATAAGCTTCCATCAATTAATTTTTCACTAAAAGATGTCACCTTTTGGTAAGTTTTTTCCTTTTCACCTTGAGAACACACTTCGGATTTATCAAAGGACAAAAAACTAAAAAGTCTTCGTGCAAAATCAAATATTATATACAGAAAGAAGAACCCCACCGCGCCATGAATTAGCAGAGGCACTGGAATAGTAGTTACAGGGAACTTCTTGAATGGAAAGCGATTCAAATAACTAGGAGCTGCCATGTTTATAATTGGAAGTTAAAAATAATTAATATTCTTGATTGAGATGGAGAAGAAGAGAAATGTCTCTTTGTTGTTGTAGTAGTAAAAGGCGGTTGATATTCTTGCATGCAGAAAGGTTGAGGAAAAGAGAGTTTGTTGTTTTGGTTTTGATGAGAATTGTGGAAGGGACTAGGGAAATATATATATAGTGTACAAAGAGGAAATTAACTAAGGTGTTGAATTAGCTTGAAAGTTTAAGAGGAGGAAGGTGCTTAGTGGGTGCATATTGAGGAGTTCGTGGGAAAATGTGACTCAAATTATCAAGATTAGGTCTTCCACCCAATGGAAGTGTCACGGGAAGTTTCTTCAATTCCTAATTTGATGGGAAGAGTCATTTGCCTCTTGTTGGAAATATGGTGGGGCAGGCTGGACTGCTTATTTTTTTTGGCGTTGTTGTCAGTTTCTGGTTGGTTGTGCCACAAATAAGCCTCTTTCAATGACCAAAAAGTTAAAGTGTTGACCATTATAAGAAGGAAGATACCCTGGAGTTTCCTCATAGATTTTAATACTCCTCGTGTAATTTGTTGGAAAATTACAGTAGTCATTCACGCTTGAGGCATTTTAATAATATTATTTTGAAAGATATTTTGCCACAGTGAAAGACATATTCGTTATTCTCCCTCCGATTCAAAAAGAGTGTGCACTTAATTTTTATTTTTTTGTTCAAAAAAAGTGTTCACTTACCAAATTAAAAAAGAATTAAACTTATTTTTCTAAATTTGCCAGTGTTAAGTGACCAAATCTCAATACCTATTTAATTAGAGGCAATTTAATCAAATTAACTATTTTTATCTAGGTGTTAGAATTTTTTAAAAGAATATGTAAATAGCTAAATGGACACTCTTTTTAAATCGGGGGAGAGTAATTCACCAATCTCATCTGGTATAATTATTCGTTAAAAAATTGATGAGATGAAATCTAGTAAAAGAAGTAGCAGGAAAATCTACCATATATTTTTTCTGGCTCAATTCCCGTGCGCTTGAACCTAACTCTTTTATTAACTCTATAATACTTAAAATAACTCTTTGTACATCACGGGAAAATATTATTTTTACGAAACAGACAGTAGAGATTCTTTCTTTTGAAATATTGTACTATCACTTTCATTCCAACATAACTTTTTTTCTTTTGGTAAAAGGTTGACTGAAAGTTCTTAGCAGCCGGGCACTAAGCACTTTAGTGAATTTTCCATGCACTTCAAAGTGGAAACAATATACATCAATTCAATCTAGTCTAATTCTACACGGATGGAATTCCAAACTTGACCAAGTAGGTTGATCGTGAAATACACGAAGAGAAAAAGATTGTAAAAGTCATATGCTACTTTTCAATAAGAAGAATGAAGATCAATTAGTACTCCCTTCAAAATTTTCCCTTTTTTTTTTCTTCTGAAAGTAAAAGGTGCGGCAAGTTTAAATTTCTAATTTTTTTGTGAGAATTTTTGTCCTTTTTTTCTTTCTTAAGGGCCTAGACAAGCTTGCGGCTATTAAAACCCATGAAATAGAAATCCGTGACTTTTCATATTAATATTATTATTATAACGAAGAAGTCAATAAAGAATAACAACAACATACCTAGTATAATCCCATCACGCGGCCCAGGTAGAACGCACGCGAGCATCTACCCCTACCTTTTAACGGGCGGGGATGGTATGCTTTCGATAAACCCCTACTAAAGCGAGATATAAAAAGTATTAGTAATAATAGATAGTGGTAATAAGCCGAAATAGCAAATATAATAGGACGGCGTAGTTAAAAACAATCAGATAAGTCAGAGGTAATAACAAAGAATCCAAAGAAGCAGAAAAGATAAGAAAATACTATCGAAATATAAGGACATACAAGAAAGAATACTATGACTACTAGTATGCACGGATAACGAAGAAGTCAATAAGAGAGTACTAATTTCAGCCAGTACGTCTATTCTTTAATCAATAAATCAATAGCAGTTTTAATTTTTTTTTTTTTTTTTTTTTTTTGTTCGCCAAGCAAAATGATCAACAATAAACCAATGGAAGTGGGTATTGGGCGGTGCATTTTCTTTAAGACGCATTGTTTTCTTTTTGTTTGCTTCATTTTAGTTTTTGGTATCAACAATAAATCAATGGCGGTGCAGGTTTGGTATTTACTTTACATATATGATCTTTCTCTTAGACATTCAAAATCCATATTTTAGCGCAAGTTAGAGGGCTGCCTACAAAGAAAAATTTATTGTAATTTGCCAAAGTTGGAAAAATTAATGAACTTCCTGTTTGAACAAGGCTATAAATCCCTATTGGATACTTCAATCAATTGATTTTAGAAATTTTACGTCTGCGATACCCTTCGAACTTATAACCAGATTTTTATAGCTCACATGTTGATTGAAGACTGGATCAGTATATCATAGAACAAACTTGGAAGTGTTTGGTTAACTACTATGTGAAAAATTTCAACATTCAATTTAAAATCTGTTTTGCCGTGTTGACATTTTCATTTTGTAATATTCTGGTTTCCCATTGGCTCATTCAAGTTCTGCAACTCTATTTGTGTCTTCCCTATTTCTAACTTATTCATGCGGATTCCTCCTTTTAAGTAACGAATTCTCTTAGCCTTGGGCAGCAAAATATGTACTAAAAGAAAATCACAACTCAATGAATTTCCTTGTACCTCAGGACTGCTGGGGAAGTTTCTGCTATTTTTCATCTTCCTATTTAAATTACAACAAAAATAATATTAAATTGAACTATCCTCGAAGTTTCGGGCGAGTTAGGAATTAGTTACTTACTTTGCTAAGATTCCAGGACAATTAATTGCAAAAAGTAAAAGCGTTGCTTTTGTTAAATTTTCATTTTGGGCCAAAAGAAGATGGAGATGATATACCAGGAAGGCGCCATCTAAAAGCATTTTTTTTACGCGGATTGGCCGTCAAAGGCTCTGGTCTTTCTTTTGCCCCCTCAAATTGCTGGACTTTAATTTTGTCCTTCGTTTAAAAAAATGACCAAAAATATCTCGAGATTCTGGGTTTTAACGCAACTCAAAGAATAAGAAAACAATTTTACAAGACAAGGTTTTACGAAAGTTTTGCTTTATAAGGTAAAATTTAGTTATTCCTTAAGACAAATTATGCCTTATAAGGCATAACTTCTATAGTTTTAAGTTATGCCTTAAGGCATAACTAAGTTTTGTCTTATAAGACATAATCTTTGCCTGAGTTATTCCTTAAGGAATAACTTTTGCGAACATTTGCCTTGCGATTTTTTTTTCACTGAGCAGGGTTCCAATCCATAACCTCGGGGTATTTCAGGCACTTATTTAGGTGAAGGACAAAAATTAAAGACCACCCTAAAATAGGGGCAATCGTGCGAATTGGCGTAATTAACAACAAAATGGGTCAAATTTTGTGCTAGTCTTTAATTTTTATCCCTCAATCCAATTAATATTTTCGTGAAGCATAGGTTATACTTTCGCATTATAATATTTCACAAGTTATGCCTCTATCCCTTAAACAACTTATGCCTAGATTTGATTTTTAAGGACAAAAATTAAAGACCAGCTCATTTGAAAGCCAAACCGTGCAATTTCTTCAAAAACATTCCAGATCAGTTAGGATCAGAATCTTTTGTATCCGTTTAAAGGCTGGGCCGAGTCCGTCGGTAGAGTGGGTCATATGATGTTTGCTAGGTTGTCTTGGCCCAAGATAAAATAGCCTTCACTAATAAGATGTTTTTTTTAAGGAAAAATTACGTGTTATAACTATTTTAGTACATAATTAGTGATATTAGCTACCTTTTGTTTTAATTACTAATAATAACTAAATACTTTTTGAATTTATTTAACTAATATAGCTACAAAGTAACTTTCAATTACTGGTGCACAAATACACCTAAAATTTTACACCCCCAATCTCATATCTCTCTTTTAATGGTAACAATATTAATCACTTAATATACATTACCATTCTCTCTCCTTTTTCACAAATTTTTGACTTTCTCTATTCTCACTCACTACCCATTTCAGATTTTTCATTTCTCAAATCCCTAAAAAATTCTCTCTCTCCTTCTATCAACCACCGCCACCACGGTGGCGCCGCCCTCTCAATTTTTTTTGGTTTCCATGATTTCAAGCTTTGTGGACAAATTAAACATAAGAAGGCAATTAACCTTTCCATTTTCTTTTTTATGTGAATGATGTTCCAACTAGAATGATCATTCATTATGGCTATGCGCTTATCTCCCATTGTGGGCAAGTTGTAGCTGTAAATGCCAAGACTTTTGGGCTGTGAACCAGTGCCCATAAATTTGGACCGAGTTGCATTTGATCTGTGGCTAGGGTTTTTTAGGGTTTTGAAAAGATGAAAAATATATGTATTTGTGTATGTTCTATGATATAGCTACCAATTGTTGTGGTTGGTGGTGTATTTATGTAAGTTTTTTTATATTTCTGTGTATTTTGTTCAAATTAATCCATCAAATACATGTGTGATGCAAATTGTTACTCACACAAATACATGAGATTTAATATAAAAATACACGGGGTTTAATTGGTAACTTCAAAAACATTGGTTATGCTATCAAATACATGTGTAAATCAAAACGAAATCAATATTGAAAACTTCAAATATATTGGATGTTGAATGTTTTCAAATTTTGAATTTTTGATTTTTTATGTTTGAATGTTGAAGATTGGATGGAGGAATAGAAAATGGTTATGGAAAGGTAATCTAAAATCTGATTTTGTGAAAGGGTATGGTAAAAAATGCCAATTAATAGCTAATTAATTGATCCCACCGTTATGGCCTTAAATCAAGGGATATGTTTTATTTTTTATTGTGTTACTATGTTATAAGCATCAAATACATCCAAAAAAATACTTTAATTTGGGAAAACATAGCTACAAATGGTAATTTTTAAAAGGTAGCTATAAATGATAGGAAACTATCAAAAGGTAGTCATTTTGTTAATTTTACTTTTATATATATATATATAAACAAGGGTTGGTCAGTGGTGAATAGCGATATATAGCACTTGACAAATAGCGATATATAGCACTTGACAATCACATATTCACATGTCAAACTGTTTGCTAGAATAAATAAGATTAAAACATGGTAATCTATCAGTCTGCTACCAATTATTTATTTATACAAAGCAAAGGGAACACAACAAACAAAACATTTTGATATTTCATGAACTGAAAATGAACCAGATGAAAACAAAGCCCTACAAACTTAAAGCCCAATTACAAAAACTAAACTTTCTACAAGTCCCATCAACAGATGTAAGTAAGAAAAAACTCCATAGAGTTTACAAAATTAATTCAGTCATGAGTAGCAGGTGTTCCTGATGGGTGAGGTGGAGAACCAGGAATACCACCATGAGCATTGAAGTTTGGGCCAGCATCGATATAGTCCAGCTCATAAGTTTCACTTGATTTTTCCTGTTATGTCAGTGCCCAAACAAAATGCCCTTCTTTTAGACCCAAATAATAAAAGAGATGAACTAACATAGTACGCCCTGTGTTTAGTCGGGAATGGAAAAAAACCTTTTGAACTTTATAGTTCATAAATGTTTGTGTGATTATAGATTATCTCATTGAGATTAAAATTAGAATAGGAAGTTATAATTAAAGTGTTATTATATATAAAATGATATTATTTTTTTAAATGGACAAAAAAGGAAAGAATATCACATAAATTGGGACAAAGAGAATACTAGACTATCAACTATGTCTCAATTCCTTTATATTCAAAGGCGTTAATATGTATTTTTGGTCCCTTTCAAAGGAGTATCTAAATTGTCTTTAGAAGCATAATTCTACAAACTTAACATAATATGAGGGTAATTAAATGACTTAACAGTTAATAATTCGTTAAATATATAGAAATTTGCGAGCAGGAGGATCAAAAGTGAACATTTCAATTACTTAAAAGTTGAGTGATTTTGGCTTACTCTTTGATTGAAGAAGTATACATGACTTGTTTTAGACTTTTAAAATCTTTCTTTCATTTTCATACCTCGTGCCTTTATATGCAAAGGCATTAAAATGTATTTTTGGTCCCTTTACATAAGTATATAGTATTATTTAGATTGTTTTTAGAAGTATAATTCTACAAAAATAACATAATTCATGAATAATTAAATGACTTAACATTAAATTATTCGTTAAATTTATATAAATTCACAAGCAAACATTTCAATTACTTAAAAGTTGAATGTGCTTATTCAAATGTTACGAGGACGAAAATAAATATTGATCATTTTTTCAGGGACTGAAAGCGCAAATTTAAATTGAAAGAAAGGAAACCAACCTGAAGTACCCTATGGGTATGGCCATGGGGAAAAGAATCGATCATTTTTCTACCGATCCCTACACAAATCAAAAGAAATGAGTAAGTAAAAAAGCAAAACAGTTAAAAAAAAAGTCCACAAAGAAGCAGAACAAGAAAGAAGTAGAAATAATTTACCATGAGATAGAGTGAAGAAAAGCATGAGAAAAAATGCCACAACGAAAGTGGAACGCCCCATTGATGATAGATTTCTTGTTAACTGGAAAATAGCTCTGTAACCTTTTGTGAGAGTGAAAAGGGTTATACTAGTAAGGTGGGATAAGTAGAGAACCTAGAAATCTACGAAATGACTATATATATAGAGTTCGGAGACGTAAGATAGTGCTCTCAGATCCGTTATTGTTGTGGTGGCAGTTCCATGGGGCCCTTTTTGCTTTCCTTTTTTGTTTTTTATCCGAGGTTACTGTTTTCGGGTTCAATTATTTAGATTCGTACCAAAAAATGGAAGAAAATTTATACTCCATCCATTGAATTTACGTGGACATCTTTCAAATTTTGAGATTCAAACAAGTTTTTATTTGATCATAATACTATATCTTTTAAATAATTTGATTTGTCAATTATTCTAACGTATAATGCTTTTTATGTAGTTCTCAAATATTTAAAATTTATCTCAAAAAAATTAAAGATTTCGTATCCGGATTCATGATTAAAATTAAACTATTCGACTCTCGAAATGCGAACAGTGCCACATAAATTGGAACAGACGGAGTAATTATATAATGTCGTTGTTCCAATTAATGTGGCACAATTGAAATTTCGAAACTCAAACTTCAAAATTAAAAAAAAAAAAAAATGTCACATAAATTGAAACTAAGGGAGTATATGCAAAATGAAATTCATCTAATATTCGTAAATATTTGACTGTAAATTAAAAAAATTATTTAGCGACCCATTTTTAGCCAAGTAAGTCCTACCTTGAGCCTTGAGGTAAAGAGTTCAAACCAAAGTGACTTTACAGAAAAAGGATAGAAAAATATTTATTATTCTGCGCAACTTTTAGTGGTGATCGAGGGCTTATTTCTTCAGGTAAGGCACTTCGACCCCGTTTATTAGTCTACTAGTGGGCAGCTGCCCGTGCATAGCACGAGCCTAATGGTGCATTCTATGTATTTTTTTTAGTAAGTTTTTGCAATTATTACCTTGAAGCTATAAAACCTCGTGTTGTGCACAGGCTCAATCACTGGTGAAAATATTAAAATGGATGATTAACTTTTTTTTTTGAATTTTGGAGATGTATAAGTTTTGAATATGTGATTTTAATTTTTTTAGCGGAAGTTTGCAAGTTATCGGTCCTCCTACATATACTAACATACTTAAAATTAATTTGGTATTCTTTGAAAAACAGATACTGGCACAAACATTTCAACATTATCAGATATATTATTTCTAAAATCCAGATGGACTGCTACACTTTGATAATTAATTCTAATATATTTCTCACAATGTAGATATTTAGAAAATAAGGCCATCTAATGCCTTTCTTATGGAATGTATACGGATTTTCTCTCGAATAGATTGAGGTATTGGTTTATGACTGCGAATAGGATAAAGTGAAGAAGGCTTTTGCACTGTTGTTATTATCCACATGTGTACATTTGCTGATCTCCGTTAATTTTAAATGTAATATGTTAGTCTTAAACTTTTATAGTAAAAAACGAAGCAGCAAAGGACAGTAAATACTTGCCTCAGTGGCTCCATTTGAAAGCTTTCTGTGTATGATAATCAAAGAGAGAGAAAAAGTGTACTTGCATAGCAGGGGTACTACTTACCTGCTTAGTGAAAAGCAATATGTGGAGAGAGAAAAGGTGGGTGGGCCAAAAAAAATACCTTCCATTTTCATGCCACGTCGCACGGAAAAAGAAGTGATGCTTTTGAATGATGATATAAGCAAAGGACAGTTTAGTCAAAGCAACATAAAATTTATCCATCAGCTACAGTAAGTTTCTTCTTCAGCCAATCATGTTATTTCATTGTAGTTGAAATGACCAAATTGCCCTCTATTCCGAAGCGGGCATGTTGACCTGCGGCCTGCTTATCTCCCTTTATTAGTAAGTAATAATTAACTAAGCTCTTCTGATAGATTGTTTTACTAGTACTTTTTCCTTTTCATTTTGTTGCTACCTGAATTGACTTTCAAGAAACTTAGTTTAAGAAGACACTATCAAATTTCTATTTTGAAATAATAAAAAAGTCAACACTTCAGAAAGTCATCATAATTTTTGGTTGGATCGAAACAAAAATTATATTAAACAATATAAATTTCTTTGTTCATATTAATTAGAAGAAAGAAGACAAACTTTCATTTTAGCTCTTAGGAGTGTTCGGGTCAAAGGGCGACGAAAATCTTAGTATCACGATATAGTAGTTAAACTCACCAAAAAATTGTTTAATTATTAATTACTCTTTATTGGGCATTTTAAATTGATTAAAACCTTAGTAGTTGATTCAGATGTAATGCAACAATAATAAAAACCAAATATTGAATTGCAGAGGCTGAAGAAAGCTTGTCAGATAACTTTTGTGCATGCACATGAATGTTCGCAAATCACAATGAGGTCTTAATTAACCAAACTGATAAAGCATGCCTTTGAATGGGAACTTGGTGAGCATCACGTGTCACCATTAAACCTTTTCTCCAAGTGGCTAATTAAAAACTTTGCTTTTCAATTATATCCTCTTTTGCTGTCTTGGATGGGGACATCTGCACGCTTTAATTAAAACTTCATAAACAAATGTACTTTATCTAGGCCTTAAGGGAGAGACACAACTTCTTCTTTTGCCACACCACCAATTTTTTTTAAAAAGAAAACCACCATTTTAACTCCTTAAATAAATGTTTGCTTAAACCCTTTTTGTCTTTTTTGGATGTTAGAGGCCGGAGCGTTTCCATATATCAAGAATCACTTGGAAGGTAGTGCAAATATTAAACTATTTTTAATTGAAGTTGACTTTTGATTTTCAATCCCAATAACTTTGCCATACTCCAATACTCCATACAAAACCTTAATAAAGCAGCTACCATACAAACAAAGAAAGAGTATTGACTTTAAACGCAATTGTAGCACAAATAACTTGCAATTACAGCCGACTTGAGTTTTCCAGGCAACCTCAAGCTGCTGAACAAAACAGAAACACTGTAGTTTAACTAAAGCAAATTTAAATCCTTGATAACAAGAAGACTGATCACAAAAATAGTTGATTCTAATATCGTCTCAAAAGAGAACAAGTTCCACCATTTAAATCTTTTGGTTAATATTATAGTCAAGCACAGTATAACGAGACATAGACACTGCATATGCATCGGACTCGCACTTGAGAAACAGCTAAAAAAGGTAGAAATAGATATTCTATCAAAGTCTATCTTGCTGTACGTTTTTTGTGCTTTATGCATTCAGTAATCAAGACTCACTGGTCCAACTAATCCAATGTTTCGTGTGGCATAAGGCTCACTGGTCCGACCGATATCCTATAGTCTCGCATAAGGGATCCACCCCTGCCGATTAGAGTCTCCCATTTCTAGGGGCCCCTGCTGATTGGAGTCTCATTTCTAGGGCTCGAATCGAGCCTTTGATTAAGGGTGGAGAGACTGTCTTGTTGTATTGCTGCACCAGTATGAGCAAAGAATCTCTCACATTCACCATGTAGTAGTAAGTTAACAATTGTTAGCGGTATCAAGAAATGAGGGGTGTAGAGTTTATGCAGTAAAACATATCTAACCCTCCATCACATTTAGAAGAAATCCAAATAACTGGGGAAACTTGACACTCGACAGGTTTATAGATTTCTTTAATGTGTTATCCTCCTTCAAGGAATTAAACAGCTGTGAAGATCAAGTGGCATGGAAAGCGAAATCATCTGGCAACTTCTCTATAAAGTCAAGTTATAATCTCTTTTTGAAGCAGAGTAATGTTGATCCCTGGAAGCTAAGAAGTTTGTCATTGTTCATCATGGACGCTTGTCTAACCCCAAAAGGATCTATAAAGGAGATGTTTTCAACCAGTCAACAAATGTTTTTTGTGTGAGGAGACTTAAGGTTAAGGGAAGAATGCCATCTATTCCTTCATTGTCCTGTTACAGCTCAAATATGGCATATGTTCCTCAACTTCCAGGGACTTCCTTAGCAGATCCATTTTTGAGCTGGAAGAGAAAAGGTCTGCCCGAACATTTAAATAAGGCATGGAATACTATTCCAACAAGCATTTGGTGGAGCATCTAGAAGGAAAGAAATAGAAGATATTTTGAAACAAAAGAGCTGAGTCTGGAGAATCAAATCCGATTGTATTTTTTTGGTTTTCTTCTGGTGTAAAATGGATTTAGTAGAGGATGCTGAAACCCTGTTACAATTCATAGAATCTTTTGGATAGATAGTCAGGGTTTTCTTCTTTTTAATGTTTTTTTGGATGTAACCACCACTTTCTTAGTGCTGACTTTGACATCAATAATACTTACTATTTCAAAAGAAAAAAATCTATCCCTCCATCTTCTCCCTATAACAAGTTGATGATTAGATAACAAGAACCTGATTCTTAGTTTAGTCTTTTTTGTAATTGAGCTACCAGGGTTTTGTTATCTTTATAACTTTTTATTATTCTGCATCTGCTGGATGCCGCAATGAAATTTCTTGTTACTTCATCAAAAAAAAAAAAAGGAACCTGATTTCCTTCTGCCACCATCTCTTTTGGTAGCAGTTCAGCAAAGAACATGTGCAAGAGCCTGATAACAAACTAAAAACTGAGAAGAATCTCGCCACCTCTCTCCCCCACCCCATCCCCTTGAAAATGAATCTTGCCTATTTCTTCAACAATTAAGTAGAATATCTCAACCTTAGGCCATTATTTTGATCCATGCAGTGCAGTCCAATCTTTAGTTGCATATATAAATGCTAGGAGTTGGACAATAACCCCCATTCTGCCTCTAGTAAGGGACAACATAAACAAGCACGTGGGATAGTTCAATTATACCTATTAGTACCTTTCAATTGAAAAATAATATAAAGCCGTCCCAAAAAGAGAAGAAAGGAAAAGAAAAGAAGGCCAGTTGATAGAGGAAGATAGAAAAGTTTATAATATGCATTGTAAAGCTCCATCAATGGTGGTGCATTAAAATATAACTTGAAAAAGGCAATAAGGTAAAAAAGAAACTCTTCACTTCTTTTGAAACTGGTAACTGTTAAGAAACTCTTCATTTCACCTCCAACTTATTTTACCACATTTGTGAGTTTTCACATGATGACTCTAGTATATCTCTCACTTTCTCAAATACAAATATATACATCAACTAAGAAAGTTAATACCCAAAAACCTTATATGAAACAAAGAAACACCGACCTCACTCTCACAAAAAGGCGGCAACTAGCAGCTAGATTGATTTACTCTAATTTTGTAAAAGAAACAGTCTACCTCTAGATTTCTCCGACTACACTGTGAATAACTGGTCTAACAAGAGGGGGGAAATTAAGGAAATGTCAGCAGCAGATAACTGTAGAGAAGCATAATCAGCTGAAGAATTCCTATCTTGCAACCACCATTTAACATTTACAAGGCTTACCAAGACACATGTTTATGAGCTTTCATTGAAATTTAATGACCTGGACATTGCTGCTGGATTGACTTGTAAAAAAGAGGAGTTTTCTGAAACACAGTTCTTATCATCACTCTTTGGCAGAAACGCTTTGAGAAGACCTTCACCGACTGAATCAACTACCTCATGTTTTATTCCCAATGTTGCCCAGATAGAACTCTTTGCAGCTTCTCCTGGATCATCAATTCGCAATGTTTTGGGAAACCATAGGCGCTTCCCAGGATTACTCTCTTTTCGTAGCTCTTCCCCAGTGCCCGTCGATTTCAGCACATTCTCATGCCTTGAATGTTTCCCCAAAGTTGGAGAATTAGGACCAGAAGTCGGAGTTATTTGGTTTTGGGATGCATTGGGTGGAGACATCCAAGGGACATTCCAAGAACCTGGTATTGTACCACCCCAATAAGCATTTGCAGGGAAGAACGGCATAGGAATGCTAGGAAGACAGTAACCAGGTGGAACAGAAATCCATGGATATGGCCAAGGAGCTCCAGCAAAGAAAGGTAAATGCGGCGGAAAGTTGTTGCGGTTCTGCCTTAGCATGTCAGTCAATCCATTATCACTATCCTTTGAACTTACATCAGTAACTGAAGATTCATCGGAATGATCATCTCCATTATTATATTTGTGGAACCCATTCCCAGAACAATTCTGTGTAGTTTTATCAGCACTGTTCAAAACTGAAACCATTGACTCACATAGGGGTTTGTCAGTATCAAATGTAAGAATCGTTTCATTGAGCTTGAGGGGAGGTCGCTGGGATCCATTAGGAAGATCTGTTCTTGCATTTGATAGTGCTTCAGAGACGGATATGTGGCTGTAATGCAAAACCGAGTTCTTGTGTTTCCGACGACCAGCACCTACAGGCACATTCCTCATAGTCCCACCAGCAGTCCAATATCTCTGACAATTCTTGCAGAAGTGTCTAGGCTGGCTTACGTTGTAATTGTTGAAGTAACAAAATTTTGTTTCCATGCTATTACATCGAGGACATGGAAGTATCTTGTCTGGTTTTTTCAGGATTTTCTCCTGTGAGTTGCTTGTTTCACCCTGTTCCTCTTCACTTTTTGACGTTTGAGCAGTTGAACAGTCATTATAATCAGGTAACTCCTTTATAATATCACATTTCTGTTGAATTAGATTCTGATCCAGTAAATCTTCAGTAGTCAAATGTTCATTCTCATCATTATAATCATCACACTGACCCTGTACGTAGAGTGGATAAATCAAGTTAGTTTCTTTAACTTTATTCAAGTAACAGATAACTTATGGACGTGTCAAAGTCAGGCAGGGTTTAACAAGATTTCAATAGATCCTGATATCTACACTGACTTCTGAACTTCCCTGTCATTGAAGCATGACAAGGTCATAGATAGAATGTCAAGGTCAAAGATAAAAGGATGACATAGAAGTCATACTATCATTTAGAAGTTAGTGACGGAGGACGGAGAATTTGAGCAATTGACGACGTAAGTATCTTTTGGAGTGTTCGTCATAGCAAGAGCATTAAATAGAGTGGTCAAGAAAGATATCATCATTCACGTTATTTAGAAATTATCTTTTCCATAATATCATATCACCGATTACAGGAATTAGCAAAAGACAGAAGAAGCTTGTGTCCTTTGATGCTTCCCATGATAATTAAGTTCAACAACAACAACAACCCAGTGTAATCCCACAAGTGAATATCCCACTAGTGGAGTCTGGAGTGTATGCAGACCTTACCCCTACCTTTGTGGGGTAGAGAGGTTGCTTGCAATAGACGCTCGGCTCAATAAAAACGTTTTTCAAAACATTAATTGACAAGTTCAAGTAGATTAATATTTGATATCCAAAAATCTGAAGTAAACAATGAACAAAGCAAAGCTGTTGCTTATGCAGGCAACGCTTGTCAAATATAGGTAAAAAACATGCTTATGCATAAGTAAACCTCTATTAAATTGCTGCAAAAATGGTAAATTCAGTAATTTTTTCATTAGAAATTAGCTAACCATTTATGGAGATTCAACAAAAAACAAAAAACAAAAAAAAAAGGAACTTATATGTTCAAGACAAAGAAAGAAACACAAAATTAGCAAATTTCAGTATACATACATGACCTAATAGCAAAATAAGGTAAAAAATTCCCACCAAAAAGGAAAAAAAAAATAACCAAAATATACCCAATATGGATCCCTTCCATTTCAGTATAATCTAACAAAATTAATCATCAAAAACCCTAACAATATGGTCCAAAAGGAAAGTCAACAACTGGTCTTGGAATTACTTAAAAACAATAACAAAGTCATTAAATACTAAAAAGAGAAGCATATATTATCATACCTTGTGGTCTTGCTCAACTTCTCCATAGGGCAACTGAATTGTTCGACCAAAGAGTTTAATGGCAGGTTCCTTACTAGCAATTGCTTCAGACATTAGCAAGTCCCAAAGATTAAAAAGAAAAAAGGTTTAGTATAATAGCACAGAACAGAAGAAAGAGAGAGAGAGATAAAATGATATGAATTTTTGGGATTATCTCTCAATTGACATGTTTACACTTCACCAGAGAAAAAGAGATCTGACACTCACAAACACTTCCTCTGTTATGGGACTTTTGGGTCTGCTTTGAGGTTTTGTTGGTTTTTGTGGTTTACCAAAAAGGTGTGATTTCTCATATTCTCTTTTATATTTTTCTTCCTTTTTATAAATAAGTTTGATGTGATTTTTTGGATATTTTGAATGTTTATTTGGTAGAGCACGGTTCTATCATTTATCTGTTTTCATACCAATATTATGCTAACATTATGTTATGATTCGATTATATAATTATTGTTGTCTCTTTTACTTTGATTATCTTTAATATTTGTACTGTTAATATGTTTCTTTTTAAAATCTTTTATCATAAACCACTACCCCACAAAGGTAGATGTAAGTCTTCGTACACCCACCCTCTTCAAACCTCAACTTATAGAAATATATTGAGTGTTGCTAATTATTGTTGTTTGAATATTTAAATTCATTTATTTGCTCTCTTTTTTTAACAAATTTGAAATATATAATTAATATTACAAACATCATGTGTAATTAATGTAAGGGCTGATCCAGATACCTGATTACATCGAGTTTGCACGAATCTGATAGTTTTTGCCTAAATCTTATATATGTAAATTCAAATTCCGAATTCATTTCTAATAACCGGCCATAGTAAAAATGAAATGCAATAAATATTGAACAAATTTGTAGATATTACGTGTAGAAAAAGGTTAATACCCTTTAGAGAAGGGGAGGGGTGTGCCACATCAGCAAGAAATAGCGATTGTTATTTGTGAGCCATAAGTTGTGTGTGGCCAGAGATCTTCACTTTCCTCTCTTTCTTGATTCTCTCAATAAAGTTAACCACTTTTTAATCTGACTCAGCACGCCCTTTTTCTTTTTCCGTGACTAATAGTCACCCACCTCTATCAAAAGATTCAGCTTTTGGGGCTTTTCTTTTGTTCCCTTTGGGGATTTTTTCTTCCTTTTACTTTTTACTACTACCTCCGTCCCCACGTGGGTTATTTTACCCTTTTAGCTTGTTTGATAAAAAATCTTTATTTCATTTTAGGTATCTTAACTTAAATTTTAATGATAAAATTAAGAAAATTATATAATTTTAAATAAAAAAATGTCTAATATAACAAAATCTTTTCATAAATACCGAAAATATTTGTCGTCACTTCTTAAATATCTTTTTTCTCCGAAAATATTTGTCATTTTATTTAATCAAGAAAAAATTAAGTAACTTTTTCTCATTTTACTTTGTATTAATTAGCAACATTTAAGAGGTGCTCACCATCGATGGAGTAGATATTTATTAAGGAGAGATTACATTAATTATTTATTGGCCATAAGAATTATTCACTTTTTTCCGGAATTTTTTTTCTTCACTTTTTTCAAAAATTAGTGTTTGGCCATAAAAATTTCAAATGCAAATTTGAAAAACAAGAAAAACTTGTTTTTCAAGTTTTCTAACCAAAGAAAGTACATTTCAACAAAAAAATACTACTTGCAAAAATTATGGCCAAACACAACTCTAACTCCAACTCCAAAATTCCATAATTCCAAAAAAAGTAAAAAAGTTTTTGGTTTCTATGGCCAAACGCCTACTAAATATGTTAAGAGGGTAAATGCTATCCTTATAAATGCTTTCAGTCAAAATACTACCCTTATAAATGCTTTTTTAAGAGGCGTATAAATAAAAAATGTGACAAATATTTTGAGATGGAGGGAATATAATTTAAATCTTATGGTTTTTCAAATATATTACTATGTGAGATATTGAAATAAGGTGTTACTAAATTGACCCAAACGGATATGATGGACGCTACAAAATGTGCTTTCGCAACAAACTTTAGTTTAATTCAAGAAAACTTTACTTTAATCACATTATCCCTCCTCCACGTGGGACCTACTTCCAGAAGTTCTAGAATATAAACAATAATTAATGTTGATGATAAGATAGAGCTGATAAGATTATCGCATTATTATTATTACATAAAAATAAGAGTAGTGCCAAATTTTGTATAAAATTCCAGATCTCTTTTAAAAATTTGTTGTGGCACTTTAATAGTTCTCTTAAAGCACTCTTGCTTTTTCTCTTTGCATGATTACGTTAAAAATACTCATAGTTTAGCACACATAACAACTAAAATGAGATAAGATTGTGGATAATATCCTACATAATAACATATATGCAAAGGTTTGGAAGCATAGCGGTTTTAGTTCTTATCAAATGAGTATGTATAAAATTCCGGATTGATTCCACGTATTTAACCCACTTACTTTACTTATAATACTACATCTGATCGATAGCCGAAATTACATTCAATAATTACTAATAATACTAGAAGGATGATTTAACTGACGCAATCGGAAATACATATGACTCACAAGTTCAAATTACATGCAATTTTAACAACTACACATTTTAGCATAGGAGATATGTGATTCGTTATAAGCCATGGATCATCTGTTTGGCTAGCAAAAAGCCAAGTCTGCTTCTACTTCCAAAAATATGGAGTTCAAAACAAGAAAAATTAAAGTTAACTAATTCAAAGAAAGCATTCTCTAATCATCATATGTCAGCTTCTGCTTGTGCTCCAAATTTTGCTCTGGTTGAAATAACCTCTACATCATCCTCTCGGTTAAACTGCATTTGCAATAATAAAACATGAAGTTTGTCACGCACAATTACACAGACCGAGAAACAGTACTTACAAGAGGAAAACATACTTCGATCCTAACAAGTTTCCATTTACACACAGACAAATCATCCATTATAGACTCATTAGTTTCTTCATAGTGAGTTGTGCCGCAACACTTTTCATTTTGAAGGTTTAATGTGCCAAAAAAGGGCGATCATGCTAAAATTAACCACAAATAGGAACTAGACATGTGATAACAAAGGGGGTTCTGTTTTACAAGGAAAAAGAGAAGGGATAAGCTAACAAAGTGAGTTTATGAGTACCTCAATGATTTTTGAGATGGAACCCGAAGTCAATGACAAAGTCTTCAAACCTAGAAGAATCCAAACAAAGCCATCTAAGATTTTTTGAGAAGTGGCGGTAGATGAATCAATTTGCAATTCCAAATTCTCGATATTTTTTATTGCAGGAAGTAATGTCTCGGTTAGCTCATAAGGAAAGATAATATCCTGAAAACCATCAGAAAGCAAAGCAGTATAATCAATGAAACACAACTGAAAAGTGTTAGAAACCAAGCCACAGTTACAAACTATAACAATCAAAAAGCAGCCCATATATGTCTAAAAACTCAAATATTTGAAACGAAAAAAAATTCTTTTTTGTCCGACAACAAATAAAAGTTATAATAGGAAAAGTAAACTAAATATGCTACTACCATTTTGCTCCTATATATTACCTTCTCGATCAAAGGTTTCATCATCTTTTATTTGTAAGCACTTCAGGCATTTGTTCATGAATATTATTTCAAACATTAGAAAAATATGACAAGCGTTTTGTAATGAATTTCATTAATTTTTTCAGCCTCAACTTGAAATAGAGAATTTGAAGTTTGAAAAACAGGTTTTAAAAGTAATTCAAATTTCGACTCACAAAACTTCCAACTTTTCTCCAAGTAAAATTCATGTCAAAACACCAAAGATTCCAGATAACCTTTATCAACTTCAACTACAAATACTCTTACATTTACTCAAATTCAAACTAAATCGTGTCGACAAAATATATTCTTGCGAAATGAAGCATGGCACGCAATAAAGCATGACACGCATTTACTCAAATTCAAACTAAATCAAAGTCAAATGCTTGGAATGAGAAAAAGACTCCAAGATCGTTCTTAACCAAATGTACCAGCAAGCATTAAGCACTTTGGGTCTTAGATGGAGTTTAACAAATTCCAACCCATGAGAAGCTTTTATTCCAGAAAAAGACGTGAGACCACCATAGTACTCAAAAGATTTTATGTTGGGAGCATCTATTATTATCTCTTCAACTCTATCATATTCATCATCCTTAAACACAAAGTTCGCCAGATGCTGGTGAGAAACAAAAATGCATTGCAAATCATGCATCCAATGACCATCATCATGAATATATTCACGGCAACAACCATCTATCACAAGGATCTCAAGTAGAGGGAATCTGTTAATAAAAGGACTCAATGTCCTTTCTTGGACATAAATCTTTTGCAATGTCAAATTCTTGACGGTAGTCGTGGAGGTGATGTGTATTTCGCACTTGTCCACAAGGAAGTTTGTAAATACAAGAGTATCCAGCTTTTTGGACTCTATTTGTAATTTGTCCCGACAAGCATTGACTTTCACCTTCACAAAATCTAAGCTAGGATTTTTAACTACTATTGAATCCAAATTTGCTGGATAAGGCTCAATAACCAACTCCTCCAAACGAGGGAACCCCGAAAATACCAAAGAACCATTCATACATACATCATATAGAAAGAGCGACCTTAAATTAGGAAGCTTTAAGGAACATGAACTAATATCACAATCTTCAATACTTAACACAGTTAAAGTAGCAGAGTAAAAACCAAAACCAAATACGGAGTAAGGAGGCCGATCATACTTAAGCGTTTCTATAGCAAGATGTAACGTTTTAACCTTATTTTGTACAGCAAAATCCATCCATCTTTTGAACAGCATTTCGCTAGAAGGTTTAGTATCATCAACAGTCATTCGAAGAAAGACGTAGCCAAGTTCACCATTGTATTCACACTTCTCACGGCTGTCTAAGGAATGTTTCAAGAAAACTAGGAAGACATCTCTAAAAGTATAGTCTATATCTCCAGATTCTAGGAATACCATGGGCCCAAATTGCAATTGGTCCAAATAAATACCTGGGATATGTTAAATTGAAGAAGAATGCATAATATAACTGATGGCAACGATGGCGGTTATCAGTGGAAGAAGAAGAGAAGACTTGGAAAGAGAAATATTGAATTGGGAAAGAAAATATCTGACTTTTGTATTGAATGAACTAAACTCTAAAATACATTTGTCTACTTCTACTTTTACTTTCCTACTCACTATACATTTGACCACTGACTAATTTGACAGCTGTGATACAGCTCATCACACTCATCTAACTGATTAACTAACTTGGTACAACCATAAATATATACAAGTACAACTATCCTAATGCAGTGGTATTATACAGTGCAACACTCCCTCTCAAGTTGTGAATGAAAAAATGTCTTTCATTCCCAACTTGCTGATCAGATAAGCATGTTGCTGATGTCCCAAAGCTTTAGTCAAAATATCGGCTGGTTGTTCTTGGCTTGTCACATGTTGTGTCTTGATCAGTCCTTCTTGAAGTTTTTCCCTTACAAAATGGCAGTCGATTTCTATGTGTTTAGTTCTCTCATGATATATGGGATTTGCTACAATCTGCAGGGCATCTTTGTTATCACAACACAACACCATTGGCAACTCTATTTCTAGTGTCAATTCCTTCATTAGTCCACATAACCAAACCAACTCTGCAACTGTATGTGCCATACTCCTGTATTCTGCTTCAGTAGAACTTCTAGAAATAGTGTTTTGCCTCTTTGCTTTCCAAGATACAAGAGATGACCCTAATTTGATGCAATATCCAGTTACAGATTTTCTAGACATTGGGCAAGATGCCCAGTCTGAGTCACAGTATGTTGTGACATGTTCTGATCCTGTACTAGACATCAACAAACCAAGGCCAGGTTGTTTCTTTATATACCTTACCACATTCAAGGCTGCTTCATAATGAGACTTCTTAGGTGCTTGCAAGAATTGGCTTAAATTCTGGACCGTATATGCAATATCAGGTCATTAATAGTTAAGTAAAACAACTTCCTAATTAGCCTTTGATATCTCCCCCATCCTCTATCAGCTCATCAGCTGACACTTTGTTGAGATTTTTGTCATCAATTGCTGATTCATTGCTAACTTTGTCAAACTCACAACTTGTGAGCTTCAGATTCTGCTCCATTGGAGTTTCCTTTGTCTTTGATCTTGCCAATCCTGATTCTGGTATCATTTCAAGGGCATACTTCCTCTGAGCCTTCAGTATGCCTTCCTTGGATCTAGCAAATTCAATTCTAAGGAAGTACCTGAGTTCACCAAGTTCTTTCATCTTGAAATTGTTATGCAGTACTGCCTTGGCATCTTAAATTACCTTTAGATTATTACTTGTTACTAGCAAATCATCTACATAGACAAGAATCAGCACAAACTTCCCATTAGAGGATTTAGTGAATAGAGAATAGTCATATTTACTCTGAATGAAACCAGAGTTGTTCAAGGCCTGTGACAACTTAATATTCCATTGCCTAGAAGCCTGCTTTAGGCCATATAGGGATTTTAGCAGTCTACATACTTTAGACTCCCCCTGGCTGCTAAAACTCTATGGCAATGTCATGTATACTTCCTCAGACAAATCCCCATTCAGGAAGGCATTATGGACATCTAGCTGATATATGGGCCAGTTCCTAAGTGCAGCAGTTGCAACAACAGATCTGACAGTAGTCAACTTAGCCACAGGAGAAAAAAATCATGGAAATCCAAACCCTTCTATTGTGTATAACCTTTGGCCACTAACCTAGCTTTATATCTCTCCACAGAACCATTAGAGTTGTATTTTATTTTATACACCCACTTACAGCCTATAGAAACCTTATCAGGGGGCAAATCAACTAATTCCCAAGTATTATTGAGTTCTAAGGCATAAATCTCAAGTTGCATGGCTTGAATCCACTTCTTGTCTTTACTTGCTTAAAAAAAATGAAGAAGGTTCAGTTTCAGAAGAGAAGGAAGAGAGAAAGGCTTGATAAGTAGGAGATAAATGAGAGTAAGCAACAGAATGCTGTATAGGATGAGATGTGGAAAGAGAAGAAAAGGAAAAGAGCAAAGGAGGATGTATATAATCAATCAACCAGATGGAAGGCTTGGGAACTCTACCAGATTTTCTTGAAGGAAGAACTGTAAGAATAGGAGTGGAGGAAGCTGGAGGAGCAGGAGAAGGAAGAGAGTAGTAAAAAGAATGGGAAGGAGAGGATATAGTAGGAGATGAAGGTGCTGAGGGTGATAAAGTAGGAGAAGTTGGAGAGGTGGGAGGAGAAAAATATGCAGGAACATCAGGAGACAATGCAGAGGAAGAAGGCAAAGAAGAAGTAGCAGATGATGTTGGAGATGACACATCAGGAGATGATGAAAGTGGTGAAACATTGGAAGGAAGAACATGTGAGTCATAGAAGGGAAGAAAGGAAGGGTGAGATAGGACAAATTGATTTCTTGTGTGTCTGAATAGAAAGATATGTTCCTTAAAGAGGACATCTCTGCTAATAAAAAAAATTTCAAGCTCAATGTCATAGAGCCTGTAACCTTTCTGCACTGAAGAGTAACCCATGAAAACAGCAGGAATTGACTAAGGGGTAAATTTATCTGAGAAATCTGTTTTAGTGGCAAAACAAAGACACCCAAAGACTCTCATGTGATCAAGGGATGGTGATTTATTATGAAACAGTTCATAAGGAGATTTGCCATGGAGTATTGGACTAGGCAATCTATTAATAATGTAAGTAGCAGTAAGTAACCAGTCACCCCAAAATTTTAATAGAATATTAGCTTGGAATCTCAAGGATCTAGTAATGTCCAAGAGGTGTCTGTGCTTCCTCTCTACAACACTATTTTGTTATGGAGTGTGAACACAGCTACTCTGATGGACAATGCCTTTGTGTTTAAACAAGTCAATGCAAAGGGTATTAAAGAACTCAGAGGCATTGTCTGATCTGAAAGCTTTGATGGTAGCTGAAAACTAATTTTCTATTAGATGAATAAAGTCCTTCAGAACTACATAGACATCACTTTTAAGCCTCTTCAGAAAGGTCCATGTCATTCTAGAATGATCATCCACTAGAGTTAGAAAATACTTGAAACCATTATAGGTACAGACTCTAAAAGGGCCCCAAACATCCATACGTACAAGTTGGAACACAAAGCTAAATTTAGAAATACTAGAGGTAAATGGAAGCCTAGACTGTTTTGCTAGCGGACAGACATGAAAATTACAAGAATTTGAAATAGCAAAGTGTTGCTTTATTGTAGGAATCTTCTGAAGAACTGCATATGGAGCATGCCCCATCCTTTGGTGCCACAAGAAGCTAGAATTTGGTGGAACAGTAGTGGACAAGCATGATGAAGGTTGAACTGAGGATTGAATGTTGGCAGGTATAGTGGGATCGAGAATGTAGAGTCTATTTTTGAAGCTACTAATCCCCTTCACCTTGCCACTGAAGAGGTCCTGAAAGATACAAAAATTAGGGACGAAAGAGACAGAACATCTCAGTTTCTTTGTATACTTAGCTACTGAGAGTAGATTATACTTGAAATTAGGTATATAGAGTACATTGTGAAGTGTTTGAGAGTTAGCAAGGTTACAGGATCCAGTGTGAGTGATTTGTGTACTGTCTCCATTAGAAAGGTGAACTGCTTTAGAGTTTGATTTGGGAACAGGAGTAGGACAAGATAGTAAATCTAAGCATGCAGTCATGTGATTAGTAGCACCAGAATCAACAATCCATACATTTTGAGAATTAGAAGATATACCTGCCATGTTTGCCATCTCAGTAGGAGCATTATTTAGGTTAAGATTGTTCAGCATCTTTAGAATTTGCTCATATTGTTGTTGTGTAAACACTGGTTGAGCCTAAATGGTTCTAGCCCCAAACATAGTCTCACCATCATGTTTCTAAGAATTGTGACCACTACTCTATGCTTCCTCCTTTACATTTGCATTGTGAGCCTTTGGAGGTGGATAATTGTCCCTCCTTTTGTTGGTAAATCTAAATCCAGGTGGATATCCCTTCAGCTTGTAACAATTCTCCCTAAGGTGTCCTTTTTATAACAATAACCACAATAGAGTTCTTCATTCCATCTAGGTCTAGCATTTGAAGCATTGGCTACATGAGCCACCACATTTGGTGCATTTACTGCATTTGGTACTACATTTGACACATTAGTTGCAGCCAATACATTATTCACTGCTCCTATAGGTTAATTTCCCAGAATTCCAGTTTGTACTCCATAACTATCATTCATTCTTTGACTCTCCTCATGGATTAACATAGCATAGGCTTGATCAAGAGTTGGCATAGGATCCATCATTAAGAAGTGACTCATTTGAGGTGCATAGATTTCATTTAATCTAATCAAAAACTTCATCATCTTTTGTTGGTGTAATAACTCAACAAATGTTTTGGATTTAGAGGCGATCCACATCCGGATATGGAATAATCGATTCAAACTCAGCCCATAAATCATTCAAATTAGAGAAGTACACAAATATAGTGGAAATTCCTTGCATTAATGAGTTAATTTCTCTATTCATTTAATAAATTCGAGTTCCATTTACCTTATCGAATCTATCCTTGAATGCTTCCCATACGCGCCTAGCATCAGATGGATAGACTATCCCTTTTCTCAATTCCTTCACAACTAAACTCATAATCCACGATTGCACAATCGCGTTACATCTTTCCCATTGACGAAGGCAATATTCATCATTCACATAGCTCTCCCTTTTGCACGATCCATCAATGAATCCAATTTTATTTTTCACAAGCAATGATAATCGCATTGCTCTGCTCCATTCTGAGTAATTTTTTGTTCCTATTAACAACTGAGGAACTAGGGCAACACCTGGAGTATCCGATGGATACACATATAGAGGATCATTTGGATCAAGTTGAATGTTTGAGTTTGCATTCACAGCTGTAGAATTATCTTCAGTGATTGTTAAATTTTCGTATCACAAATTGAGCAAATCGAAAAAAAATTGTTCTCCTCTTTCGCGGAAACGAAGAACTGAAGTTAAAGAACAAGAAATTGCAGCTAGATTTAGCAAAATCGCAGTTAACACTGCTCTGATACCATGTTAAATTGAAGAAGAATGCATAATAGAATTGATGGCAACAATGGCGGTTACGGTGGAAGAAGAAGAGAAGACTTAGAGAGAGAAATATTGTATTGGGAAAAAAAATATCTGACTTTTGTATTGAATGAACTGAACTCTAAAATACATTTATCTACTTTTACTTATACTTTCCTACCCACTATACATTTGACCACTGACTAATTTGACAACTGTGATACAGCTCATCACACTCATCTAACCGATTAACTAACTTGGTACAACCATAAATACATACAAGTACAACTATCCTAATGCAGTGGTATTAAACAGTGCGACAGGACACAAGTCCAAATGCTTTGCCACTTCTTGGACAAAACACTAGCTCTGGGTGCATCTTTCCGTTGGACCCGCCAAAGAATTTGATGGATTAAGTTAAGTGGCAAATTTGAAATTCTATCGACACTACAGGCAATATCTTGTCCTCCTAATGTAGTTTCTGTATTTGTAATTTTATGGCTGTTTGGCTCTTTTGGAGTTTTCCACACAAACTTTCTTGCTTGTGGCATTTTTGGAACGAAAGGGAGATGATTTGGCTGAGATGAAAAGAAAATCTTTTCCTGTACTCTGTTCAAATTTGCTTTGTAAATAGGGAAAGAAGCAAAGGAATATAAAGGAGGCGTCATGTCATCAGAAAAGCTCAAAACATCAGTGAATTCCTCGTGGACGTAAAACCAATATTTCAATTGGCTTTATATTTTCCATGTCTAATCAGCCAGCTAGCACCATTTCTCTACATTTTTTTTTTTGGGAAGAGGAAGAGTCTTCATAATCAGCTTTAATTCTATTTGTGTAGACAATCAAATCTATGAACGTCGAGAAGAGTGCTCATGGTAACTGATCTCCTCCACTTTCATCCATAACTCTAAGGGGTCGTTTGGTAGAGGGTATAAGGCAGGGTACACCGGTACTAAATTTTTTAGTTAAATTTGTACCACGTTTGGTTTGAGTTATTAATTACTCCCGGTATAAAATTATACTACAATCTTGGATAATATTATCCCATTGGAAAGCTGGTATAACTAATACCCGTATTAATAATCTTGGGATAACTTTTCTAAATGACCATCTTACCCCTTAACACATTCTGCCTGATTTACGCATTTTCTACATAACACGCACTCATTTTGCACAATTCTGCATTTTTTGGCTTCATTTTTTGTATTTTTCTGCATTCATTTTTGCATTTTTCTGCACTCTTTTTTGCACAATTTCTGCATTTTCTGCATAGTTTCTACACTCATTTTTGCACAATTTCTGCATTTTGTGGCTTCATTTTTTGTATTTTCTGCATTCGTTTTTGCATTTTTCTGCATAATTTCTGCACTCTTTTTTGCACAATTTCTACAGTTTGCATTTTTTGACTTCGGTTTTTATTTTATGATTGTTTACGCACGTTTGCAGTTTGCATAGTTTTAGGCTTTACGCCCACTTTTTTGCATTTTTCTGACATTTTCAACATTTTTCTGCATAAGTTTTGTACTACTTATGCACAATAAGCCATTGGAATATCAAGGTTAAAATTGAAAACGAAAAGTTTATCCAGCTTTATCCAACTTCAAATCAAACACATGCTTTGGATTATTAATGGTATATCCCACCTTTAATCCAATGAACCAAACAAAGAACTAGTACTAAATAATCCAGGGATTATTTAGTCACAGGATTATAATCCCAGCATAACTTTGTCCGCGTACCAAACGACCACTAAGGGATCGTTTCGTACACGGATTAAGTTATTCCGGTATTATAATTCTAAAATTATAATCCCTAGACTATTTTATCCCACTTGAGAGATGGAATAAAATAATACCAAGCTAGATGGGATAAGATGGGTTATCCAAGACTAAATTTGGGATAATTTTATACCTTGTTTGGTTGAAGGTATAAATTTTATCCCAAATTTAATCCCGGGATATCCCAGCTTATTCCACCTACCAAACGACCCCAAGGGTGGAAAATCTGTTCAATTAGTAAGGCAAACAAAGTGGACAACCAATATAGATCTTTCGCATAAATCATGAAGTATCAATTCTGCCTTTTAAAAGTTGGTTGTGACACGTTAATTGTTCCCAAACTTTTTAAAAAAACTAATCTCTCAGTCTCGTGTTGCGCGGACATTGTTAAAAGCACTCTCGCTATTTTCTTTTTTGCATGATTACATTAAACTACAGTATTCTAATATCACTCGTAGTTTAGCACACATAATCCCTAACGAACATTACAAAGGTTTGCCAGTATGACTAAATTGCTCGTTGCGGTTTTCGCCCTTATCAAACGAGTAGTAATAGCCCAAATTATATTCTACATGTACTAAAGAAACCCGGAGGGGATGATCTAATTTGACGCAATCGTGGCATTAACTAATAAACTCTTCGAATTAAAAGCACTTTAAACAACTGCATAAATATATTTCTTGCATATGAAATATGTGATTCATTAAGTCACCGGATCAACTGTTTGGCAAGCTACAAGCTAAGTCTGTGCTTCTACTTCACAATAGAATGAAGTTTAAAACAAGAAAAATTTCAGTAATGCCAAGAAAGCATTCTCTCGATCTAGTCTCTCTAATCATTGTATGCTAGCTTCTGCTTGTGTTCCAGTTTTTGTTCTGGGCAGAAGGCTGAAATAATCTCCACATCATCCGCTGTAAAACTGCATTTGCAATTATAAAATATGAAGGTTGTCACCCACAATTAGAATAGCTGAAAACATATTCCAGCGTAACAAGTTTCCATTTACATTGTCAATCATATGCTAAAGCAATATACTAGAAAACCCATAAAACTCATTACTCTACTTTGTGAAATGTGTGCAGCATAACTATGAGTTCAAGGTTCAACGAGGCCAAAATTGACGACATACTAAAAATAACAAAAAGCAATAGCTAGGAATTAGGGAGATGAAAGAAGCCAAGTAGAGTTTACGAGTACCTCAATGATTTTTGAAACGGAACCCAATGTCAATGACAAAGTCTTCAAACCCGGAAGAATCCAAATAAAGCCATCTAGAATTTTTTTCGTACTGCCAGTAGATGATTCAATTTGCAATTCCAGATTTTTAATACTATTGATTGCTGGAAGTAATGTCTCGGTTAACTCATCAGGAAAGATGATATCCTGACAACCAACAAAAACCAACTCAATATATATAATCAATAACCAAACAATTGAAACACTAAGGCGATGTCATTTCAAATATTTGAAAAATAATTCAAATAAATGTTCGTTAATAAATTTGGCCTATTATGTCAATATCAACTGGAAATCAAGATAATTCGAATAATATAATGAAAATAGATTTAAGGGAATAATGTATTTCAAATTTCAAATCTCTTCACTGACAGAACAACAAAAATTCTAGTCCACGTGTTTGATTAACATCTATACTCTAGCAAAAATGCAGTATGGCACGAAATACAGCAACAATTGTAAACACAAATAGGATTGGACAACCATAACAAAAAGGTTAAAGAAATGTTTACCTGTTCATTTTGGCAGATCAAGCACAAATGCTTGGCATGAGCAAAAGACTCCAAAATCTTTCGTACCCAAATGTACCAGCGAGTATTAAGCACTTTGGGTCTTAAATGGAGTTTAACAAACTCCAATTGACGAGAAGCCCATATTCCAGGAAAAGACGTGAGTTGACCACAGTATTCAAAGGATTTTAAGTTGGGAGCATGTATTATTATCTCATCAATGCTATCAATGGTGTGTAACTTCAGCACAAAGTTAGCCAGATTCTTGTGAGAAATAAAAAGGCGTGGCAAATAATTGTCGAAACCAACACCTCCGCTAAAAACATCGAGGCGGCAACCATCTATCACAAGGTTCTCAAGTAAAGGGAACCTATTGATAAAAGGGCTCAATGTCCTTTCTAGGACATAAACTTTTTGCAATGTCAAATTCTTGACCGTACTGGTGGACGCAATCTCGAATACATACTCATCCACTTCCACCCTCAAGTATGAAAATACAAGAGATTCCAGTTTTTTGGACTCTACTTGTAATTTACCGCCAAAGGCAGTGTATTCCACCATCAAATATTTTAGGTTAGGATTTGGAACTAATATAATGTCCAACTCTTCTGGAAAATACTCTACGATCAACTCCTCGATTCGAGGGCACCCAGCAATGAAATCGGCAAATACAAAACCATCAACCGTCATGATATTATGTAGAAAGAGGGACCTTAAATTAGGAAGCATAAAAGAGACTGAACTACTAATCTCACACTCTTTGATGCTTAAAACAACTAATATAGCACAGGAAAATGCAAAACCAGATAAGGAGAAAAGGCGGAAAGGCTCCCCATAATTAAGTGCTTTTATATCAAGATGTAACGTTTTAACCTTATTTTTCAAGGCAAAATCTATCCATCTTTTCCCCAGCAATTCACAAGAAGATCTTTTATCAACAGTCATTCGAAGAAAGAGCATGCCGATTTCACCATTCTCCAAATAAATATCTGAGAGAGAAGCCCAAATGCTTAGCCATTTCTTGGACAAGACACTAGTTCTGGCTATATCTTTTGGTGGAATCCGAAAAAGAAATTGACGGATTATATCGACTGGCAAATTGGAAATTCTATCGACACACGCTATATCTTGTCCTCCTTCAGTGGTCTCTGTAATTGTAATCTTATGGATGTATGACTCTTTTGGATTTCTCCACATAAACCTTCTTCTTTGTGACATGATTGGAACGACGAAAATTTATTGTTAGATGAGTAGCTTACTCACTTCAAATTTTTTGGTTTAATTGGTAAAGAGGAAGCAGCGGTATATAAAAGGACATGTTCTCCTAGGGCCCGTTTGGAAAGCCACCATGTAATTGGAATTGAGTGTAATTACTGTTTTGTATTTATCAAGTGAAATTAATTCTAATGATCAGCATGTAATTTGGTGTAATTTGGAGGGGTAATTACACTCTCCAATGTGAGAATTAGGTGTAATTACACTCTGTAATTATATGATTACTTTTTTTTTTTTAATTTCTATTATTTTAATTTTATTTTATTTTGACATTTTAAATTATTTTTATATATTATTTATCTTTCATTTTCTTTCTTCTCATTTTCCAATATTTACTTCTTGTGATTCCATATAATTGCTCGTATTTTTTAGATTTGTTTCTTATATTCTTCATCGTTATTATTCTAGTTTGAAACTACACTTCCTAATATTAGAAAGAATGAGTCATTAATAAACTTGACATATAACGAGTGATATATTATCAAAGTAGAATTCCTTTATTGAATGAGGTTATAGACACTTATATGTTTTCACGTTCTTTTGAATTATATTTACTTAAGTTATTTTGGAACTTATTTTATGTTATCATATTAAACATTTTTTTTCTTGGATTTTGAATTTATGTTATATTTTCGATTTCAATTTATTTGATTTAGTACTATTCATTTGTTGTTTTGCATTGCATGTTGTTCAATTTCCACTTACAATTGATATATTATTATTATTTTTGTCAAACATTTGAATACTGTTATGACATTATATGTATAAATATTAATCTTTCTGTCAAACATTCGGCCTATGATATTATTACAAAATGTGTGCTTTTAATTTTTATAATTAATTAGATTAAAACATTATCAATTTGAAAAATATATGCCATTATTTTTATAATATTATTTACAAATATGTTATTATTAATTAATATATTTTCAAGAAACAATATGTATCTTAAATACCTAAAGGCACATATTTGTCAAGTATTAATTTTTATTTTTACACTAATCTCACTGTATAATTACACATGTATAACCAAACAGTATGCTTGTAGTTACGTTATGACAAACAAATAGATCATCATAATTACTATAGTGTGTAATTATTGGGCTGTGGGTAGTAATTACACCAATTCCAATTACCAGGTGGCTTTCCAAACAGACCCTTATTAGAGTCTTAAAAGACCAAACAGACCCTTATTAGAGTCTTAAAAGACCAAACAGACCCTTATTTTTGGGATTATTTCTCAATAGACATGTTTACACTTTATTCATTCACCACGGAAAAAGAGATCTGACACTCGCAAACACTTCCTCGTATTCTCTTTTATATTTTTCTTCCTTTTTTTTATTTTTTATTTTTTATAAATAAGTTTGCTGTAATTTTTGGATATTTTAAATATTTATTTGGTAGCGCACGGTTCTAGCCTGAAGCATTTATCTGTTTTCATGCCAATATTATGCTAACATTATGTTATGATTCGATTCTATAATTATTGTTATCTCTTTTACTTTGATTATTTTTAATATTTGTACTGTTAATATTTTTTATTTAAATCTTTTATTATACCTTTTACTATAGTATTTCTTTCAAATCATTTCTTTGAAAAATAACTTTTCTTGAGTTGAGAGTCTACTAGAAGAACTCGTCTATCCCACAAAAATAGGTAGATGTAAGTCTTGCACACCCACCTCCTCCGAACCTCACTTGTAGAAATATACTGAGTGTGTGGCCAGAGATCTTCACTTTCCTCTCTTTCTCTTTCTTGATTCTCTCAGTAAAGTCAACCACTTTTTAATCTGACTCAGCACTTCCTTTGTCTTTTTTCCTTGACTAATAGCCATGCACCCACACCTCTCAAAAGATCCAGCTTTTGGGGCTTTTCTTTTGTTCTTTTTGGGGATTTTTATTTCCTTTCTCTTTTTTATACTACTACCTCCGTCTCCACGTGTATTATTTTTTCTTTTTAGCTTGTTTGATAAAAAATCTTTATTTCATTTTAGGTATCTTAATTTAATTTTTAATGATAAAATTTAAGAAAATTATATAATTTTAAATAAAAAATGTCTAATATAAAAAAATACTCATCTGTCTCAAAATATTTATCGTCCTTACTAAATATACTTTCTCAATCAAAGAATTTGATGGATTAAGTCAAGTGGCAAGTTTGAAATTCTATCGAAACTACAGGCAATATCTTGTCCTCCTAATGTAGTCTCTGCAATTGTAAATTTCATGGCTGTTTGGATCTTTTGGAGTTACCCACACAAACCTTCTTGTTTGTGACATTGTTGGAACGAAAGGGAGATGATTTTATTGGGATTTAAAGTCAGCAAGCGGTGAGCTTTAAAGGTGAAGTGTGAATTGAAAAATGGAGGGAAATAAAATTAGAGGGAAGTGAAATTTTAGAAATATAACTTTTTCAAATGAGCATTCTCCCACATTGATGGTGGAAAGCAATATGTGTGTGCTTATATTTAGAAGCACATCTTTTAGCTCATAAAGGGTTAAGAAGAGGACCTCTCCTCGCGCTGTCATTGTCTCTCGGCTCGGCTTCGGATTCGGTCAAATGATTTGATTGATAATCTTTTTGGACAAAATTTATTTTCTTAAATGCCATTATTTATTTTCCTAAATTCTAATATTTTCGCGCGATAATTTAAATTAAAAATTCGCGGTAATTGATTTTCTCAAACGATAACATTACCGAACAGACACTGCCTGTTACTAACAGGCATATCTTCCCAAACTGTGGCTATATTTTCCGAAGCTCTGCTTCAATTTTCTATATACTATAAAAAAATTATGTCCTTAACATTTTCTATTTTACGTTCTTACAACAGAAATTGATTTTATTAAAATACTCTCTTCAACACATATAAATAACAGATTTGGCTGAGATGAAAAGAAAAGCTTTTCCTGTGCTCAGTTCAAATTTGCTTTGTAAACAAGGAAAGAAGCAAAGGAATATAAAGGAGGTGTCATGTCATCAGAAAAGCTCAAAACATCAGTGAATTCCTCGTGGACGTAAAACCAATATTTCAATTGGCTTTATATTTTTCCTGTCCAATCAGCCAGCTGGCACCATTTCTCTACATATTTATTTTTTTGGAAGAGGAAGAGACTTCATAATCAGCTTTAATTATATTTGTGTAGACAATCAAATCTATGAACGTATGGACGAGTGCTCATGATAGCTGATCTCCTCCACATTCATCCATAACTGTAAGGCTGGAAGCTCTGTTCAACACAGTTAGGAGGCATTTGGAAGGAGGTATTAAAAAAAAAATATATATATATATATGCATTAGCTTTATGTATCATTAATAACTTGTTTGATAGTCTTTTTCAACTTATACATAACTAATATTCTTTGCAAAAACTACTCATATTAAGAAATCAATAATGCAATGTAAAGTTTATCAAATTATCTGTATATAATAAAGATAAGTTAGTTTATCAACGCCAGCATAACTAATGTCAGTGTGTTAATGTGTCTATTTGATGGGCTAACACGTGGATCTCCTTATTTTTGCAACAGACCACGTGTATTCCAGTTTCAGCTATTCCATTTTGGTGTTATATTGGCCATATATCGAGTCTCTACTCAAACAAAATTAACAAGCACTCAAGTCTTATTGCACTATAAGTGCTTTTCTGCTAAGTCTCTTGGTACGCTTTTTGAATTTCTTCGATGTTTCTACTGATTGCGATGATAAAAACTTTTCTTTTCTTTGTTGGATATTTTATTTCATTACTTTTGATGGGTATATGATGATATGTGACAGGTTTTTACGGTGGTTTAGTAGTTTATTGTAGAAATTTGTACTTGCATGTTCCTAATTTGGCTATTATGCTGATTTTCAACAATTTGAGATTCATAGCAATTTTGAATTTCTTTCAATTTTTTAATTTTATGAAGAAAAACAAAAGGCAACACCAGTTTGAGAAATTCGATTTTTTTTCTTTGGTCAAGATTTTTCTGAATATATTGATATTAAAATTTTCCTTGCTTTTATTAAATGGCACTCCTTTTAAATTCAATATATTAATTTGATGTCATTAGCTTATACTGCAACTTTTTTTTGACTAATTTAACTGATTGTGATAAAAAAAATCTCTATTTTCTTTGTTGGTATATTATTCCACTACTTTTGATGGGTATATGATAGGTTTCCTGGTGATTTGGTAGTTTATTGTAGAATTTTGTACTTGCATGTTCCTAATTTGGTTGGGCTTACTCATGGATGTCTGAAAATTGATTTTTTTCCCTTCTCATTTTGCTTGCCTTTGACCCCCGGATTCTATTTGCTTATTTTTGATGGGTCCGTTTCCATGTTTTATTTGTTTGTTTCACTGATCTGTTGATAATGAAAATTAGGTGAACTTTCTTTAGGTGTAGAAATCCTTAGTTGTAGATTTCTTATGTGGCTGCATATCTATATTTATATAGATTCACTTCTAAAATATAGAAACACACATGTTCAAAATGTACAACAGTTTATGATTTTGAATGTGCAGGAGAGTGATCTTTTTAGGGCTGATGGATTCTTTTATGGTGGAATTGGTCTAAAATTCTTCTTGCAGTTACAAAAACGAAAACCTTAGACATTAATATAGTGTTTAGTTAGATTCTTGAAAGTTTCCTTTTTTTTCCTACTCAGCACTTCTTACCTTATCACATTGAAAGGTAAGAACTCTATTGGTATATCTCTCTCAGAAGACATGCGATATTATAACTTTTCCTGAAAGTACTATTGTAAAGATATACATTTGGCAGACACATGGCACCAAGATTAAACATCGATCAAATAACAACCGACACGCCAGATTGGACTTCCAAGGTCCAAATCGTGGACATCAGCCGTGAGCCGAGAAAGTCTTGAGAAAAAAATCAAATTCTAAAATTTGATTTTGGAAGATGAAGAGATAATTTTATCTATAGCAGTATCATTTAATTTTCTTTACATGGAAAGATAATTTGCTTTATATGAAAGTATAATTTACCTGCATCTAAGACACATACTGAACTCTATAGGAGCAGTAACTAAGGGTCGTTGTGTATGATGATGATATTGGGCATTATGCAGACAAGCTTGAAATCTCAGAGACATACTTGATTTCCGCCGCAAGAGTTCGAGTTTCGCGCACTTTATAAGGCAAACGTTGGAAGTCCAATCTGACGTGTCGGTTGTTATTCGATCGATGTTTAATCTTGGCGTCATGTGTCTACCCAATGTATGACTTTACAATAGTACTGTCAGGAAAAGTTATACAAATAATTAATATCGCATGTCTTCTGAGAGAGATATACCAAATACAGTTCTTATATTTTAACGTGATAAGGTAAGAAGTCCTGGGTAGGAAAAAAAGGAAACTTTCAAGAATCTAACTAAACACTATATTAATGTCTAAGGTTTTCCTTTTTCTAACTGCAAGAAGAATTTTAGACCAATTCCACCATCAAAGAACATCAACCCTAAAAAGACTACTTTCTTGCACATTCAAATCATAAACTGCTGTACATTTTGAACATGCGTGTTTCTATATTTTAGAAGTGAATCTATATAAATATAGATATGCAGCCATATAAGAAATCTACAACTAAGGTTTTCTACACCTAAGGAAAGTTCACCTAATTTTCATTATCAGCAAATTAGTGAAACAAACAAATAAGAAGTGGAAAAGGGCTCACCAAAAATAAGCAAACGGGAGGGGGGAGAGGGGGGGGGGGGGGGAAGGCAAGCAAAATAAGAAGGGGAAAAATCAATTTTCAGACATCTATGAGTAAGCCCAACCAAATTAGGAACATGCAAGTACAAAATTCTACAATAAACTACCAAATCACCAGGAAACCTATTATATACCCATCAAAAGTAGTGGAATAATATACCCAACAAAGAAAACATAGATTTTTTTTATCACAATCAGTTAAATTAGTCAAAAAAAAAAAAGTTGTAGTATAAGCTAATGACATCAAACTAACAGATTGAATTTAAAAAGAGTGTTCATTTAATAAAACCAAGGAAAGTTTTAATATCAACATATTCAGAAAAATCTTGAACAAAGAAAAATAATTCAATTTCTTAAATTGGTGTTGCCCTTTATTTTTCTTCATAAAATTGAAAGAAACGCAAGATTGCTATGAACCCAAGATTGCTGAAAATCAGCATAATAGCCAAATTAGGAATATGCAAGTACAAAATTCTACAATAAACTACCAAATCACCAGAAAACTTATCATGTACGCATCAAAAGTAGTGGAATAAAATATCCAACCAAAAAATAGAGAATTTTTTATCATCGCAATCAGTAGAAACAGGAGAGAAATTTAAAGAGCGTACCGAGAAACTTACCAGAAAAGCACTTATAGAGTGAGATGGAAGCAATAAGACTTGAGTGCTTATCAGTTTTGTTTGAGCAGAGACTCAATATATGGCCAATATAACACAAAAATGGAATAGATGAAAGTGGAATACACGTGGTCTGTTGCAAAAATTAGGAGATCCACGTGTTAGCCCATCAAATAGACACATTAGTAGACTGATTTGCTATTTGTATGAAGAGTAAACAGGGGAAACCAGAGAAAGAAGAAGAAATTGGGGGGGGGGGGGGGGATGAAGAGTGAAAGTTAAAGCTTCTAACTGAGTCTAAAGGAGTAGGAAAATAAAAGACAGATGTCCCACAAAAAATGCAAGACCAGCCACACGTGTAAGAAAATTGAAAGGAATGAAAGGGTTAAATTAGATAGTAAAGTTACAAAATTGCCCTTGGCAAACATTTCTAATTTCTATTGTAACCCTGTTCGTCCATGTGTTTTTCCTCCCAACTACCCTTTCTAAAATAGGGTAAATGCAAAGATTGAAGAAAAGTATACTTTTAGATATTCTTATGGTTCATCACTTTGTATTTTGCATGGTTAAAAATTGTCATACTTGCCTCTCTCCCTAGGGGCACATGTTCTGCCTTGTATTAAACACGTGTACATTTTGTTCTCCCCAACACACGTGTCTCGTATTTAAGCATGTAACAAAAAACATTGACCCTATTCTCTCTGTTTCACCCCGATCACTTTCTTGAATTGCTCTGTATATTGTTTTACAGTAATGGAGATTCGCCTTAAGGTTGTCTATATAAAGTAAATATTTTAGAAGTTAACGAATTCAAGAGTAATTTTGGTTAACACACTTTCACTACTTTCTCTATTGTTTTCAATTAGAAGTTGTCCAGAAATCTACAATTAAACTATATGAGGGTCTATTTGTTAAATTTTCGCCTAGGTGAAAGAGATGTATCTTTCAAGTTATCTCTTTGTGATATCTATTTATGCATTCCTCTCAATTCCAACTTCCTTAGTTGATGATTGGCGTTTTACCTTTTATTGAAGGTACTAGAAAATACCTCCTTGCTATGTGATTTTTGGAATAGCAAAGGTTGGCTGCTAAGATTAGGGGATTGTAGCTCCTGCTCATATGAAATGATGAATGAAGATGTACCTGAGAATGTCTAGCTCCAGCCAGTGGCGTACGCAGGATTTTTGACCAGCGGTGTCGACATTTAAAGAAATGACCAACGGACTACCATAATCAATAATGGATGTAGTCTTCGTGCCACAGGTTCAACCGTATCCGCTATTTTTTATACCAAACATAGATATATTTATGTAAAAAATAAATAGAATTACAGCAAATCTTAGGTTCTGAACCTTAACATGTCAAGTTAATAGTGAGCAACACTAGCAAAAAAGGAGGAACAATTTTTTTGTTTGTTTGTTTTGTGAAAAGGAAGGGTAGTATTTCCAAAATATTGGGTAAGTTACTTATGATAACATTAACTACCATTAAACAGCCAGTGTTAGACAGGTTTAATCCATTTTAAGCCTTGAGGGGACAATGATCGATACTCACAGGCTCAATTCATTTTAAAAAGCTTAAATAGTTGTCCAAATGCACATAAGGAGATTCGAACCCTTGATCCCAAGCTCAAAATCAACACTCATAACCATCAGCCCATGTGTTTCATTTTATCAAATAGTGTCATCTAATACAAAATGTACGTTTTCGAAAATTATTTATATATGTATTTAATAAAATTTTCCGACCAAGGGGTGTCGCCCGGCACCTCTTAGATGAACGTGGGTCCCCCTTGGCTCCAGCTCATTTGAAATGATAAATTAAGATGTACTTGAAGATGTTATTTGAATATAGTGATGTCCATTGCATAAGTGTGAAGGTTTTTGTTACCATTTTCGGTTTTTCCCAAATTATCTATCGCTACTTTACTACCTAATGAGTCGATAAATATTGAATTATGCACTGACCATCAACTGTTACATTAATAGCAATCAGCAGCACCAGTGTCTGTAATGCAAATTGTAAAGAACATTTGTTCTAAATGTAACTAGCTTTAGGTGGATTGATTGAGGGAGGAAGTTAAATTTATATTGATTTGTATCTTGAACAGCAAGCTGGGTCGCAGCGTAGTTGTGGTACTAATTTGCCTACCGGCACTAACTACACGTAAAGTTGATGCCTAAGAGTTGGGCCCGTGCCCATCTAGTTAAACTACAGACGACAGTAGTGCTAGATTAGACTAACATGGCAATAACAAAGGTTTTAAAGCACGAATATTTAATTGCTCGGTGCGGTTTTTGTTCTTATCAAACGAGCAGGCATAATATTCGAGGTTGATTCCACGTACTTGCATTTAACCAACATATCTTAATTATTATCAAATCCACATGATAGCCCATATTGTATGATGATTTAATTTGTCGCAATTGTGACATTAACTAGCAAACTCGCCTAATTAAGAGCACTTTAAACAACAGCATATTTCTTGCACGGGAGAACTTGTGATTCGTTAAGCATGAATCAGCTGTTTGGCTAGCTACAAGCTAAGTCTGCTTCTACTTCCAAAAGTATGGAGTTCAAAACAAAAAAAAATTCACTAATCCAAGGGAAGTATTCTCTCTAGTCTCTAATCATTTTATGTTAGCTTCTGCTTGTGGGCCAGCTTTTGTTCTGGCTGAATTAACCTCGACATCATCCTCTGTGAAACTGCATTTACAATAATAAAATATAAAGTTTGTCACACTTAATTTCATAGACCCAGAAATAATACTTAGAAGAGAATGCATACTTCCAACCTAAAAGTCTCCTTACTAATTAGTCTCTCCTTAGTGAGATGTTCAGCAGCACTGTTGGTTATGAAGGTCCAACGCGGCCAAAATTGACTATCATAACTAACACGAATTAGCCGAAAAATAGGAATTAGAGATGTAAAAGAAGTCAATTAAGTAGAGTTTACGAGTACCTCGATGATTTTTGAAATGGAACCCAATGTCAGTGACAAAGTCTTCAAACCTGGAAGAATCCAAATAAAGCCATCTAAAATATTTTGAGAAGTGGCAGTAGATGAATCAATTTTGAAGTTCCAAATTCTCGATCTTACTGATTGCTGGAAGTAATATCTCAGTTAGCTTATCAGGAAGGATAATATCCTGACAACCAAAAAGCAAGGTAACAGTCGAACATAACACAGCTGAAAAGTTATTAGAAACCAAGTCATAGCTACAAACTATATCAATAAAAAACAGCTTATAAGAACTCAAATATTTGAAACAAATAAAAGTTAGAATAGGAAAAGGCTAACATGCTACCACTTTGATGCTATTACCCTTCACGAATCAAAGGTTTCATCATCTTCTAATTGTGAGCACTTTAGGCATTTGTCCGTGAATATTATTTCAAACATTAGAAAAAAATGACAAGTGTTTGGTTATGAATTTGGTCAATTATTTCAACCTCAACTTGCATAGCGAATTTGGAGTTTCAAAAACAAGTATGAAAAGTAATTCCAATTTCCACTCACAAAACTTTCAACTTTTTCTTCAAGTAAAATTCATGTCAAAACACCAAAGATTCCAAATCCACTTTATCAACTTCAACTACAAATACTTTTATAACTTTTTTTTTCCAAATTCAAACTAAATCATGTCAACACAAATGTACTCTTGCGAAATGAAGTATGAGACGCAATAAAGGAACATTGTAAACACATGTAGGATTAATTGGACAGCGAAAACAAGGGGGAAAATAGTTTACCTGTTCACTCCGGCAGATCAAAGTTAAATGCCCGGAATGAGCAAAAGACTCCAAGATAGTCCGCAACCAAATGTACCAGCTGCGAGCATTAAGCACTTTGGGCCTGAGATGAAGTCTAACAAATTCCAACCCATGAGAAGCTTTTATTCCAGGAAAAGACGTGAGACCACCGGAGTACTCAAAAGATTTTATGTTGGGAGCATCTATAATTATCTCCTCTACTATTTCATATTCATCATCCTTCCACACAACGTTTGCCAGATGCTGGTGAGAAACAAAATGCATTGCAAATCACGGAGCCAAATACCATCTTCAGAAGAAGAATCAAGGCGGCAACCATCTATCATCAGGTTCTCTAGGAGAGGGAATCTGTTGATAAAAGGACTCAATGTCCTTTCTTGGACATGAACTTTTTGCAATGTCAAATTCTTGACTGTAGTCGTGGGAGTGGTCTGTACTTCGCATCTACTCAGTCTGAAGTCATTTAATACAAGAGATTCCAGCTTTGTGGAGTCTATAACTAGTAGGACGCGGTTATAAGATTGAATTATCACCTTCAAAAAAATTAGGCTAGGATTTGGAACTACTATCGTGTCCAAGTCATATGGAAAAGGCTCAATGATTAATTCCTCGATTCGAGGGAACCCGGCAATGAAATCCGCAAATACAAAATCAACATCCATCGAGACATCACATAGAAACAGTGATCTTAGACTAGGGATCATAAAAGAGTATGACGATGTAATATCACAATTCTGGAAACATAAGACTACTAATGTAGAAGAGAAAAATGCAATACCAGAATTCTCAAAAAAAATCAGGAGGCCCTTCTAGAGCAAGATGTAACGTTTTAACCTTATTTTTGGCAAACTGGATCCATTTTTTGAGTGGTAATTCACTAGAAGGATTAAAGTCATCAACAGGTCATTCGAAGATAGAGCAAGCAAACTTCACCATTGTATTCACGCTTCTCACACCTGTCTAAGGATTTTTCCTAGTAAGTTAGGAAGGCATCTTTATAATCTAACCATATATCTCCAGATTCTAGGAATAACTTGACCCCAAATTGGAATTCGTCCATATAAATACCTGGGAGAGAAGTCCGAATGCTTTGCCACCTCTTGGACAAAACACTAGCTCTGGCTGCATCTTTAGGTGGGACCCAGCAAAGAATTTGATGCATTATTTCAACTGGTAGATTGGAAATTCTATTGACACAGGCTGTATCTTGTTCCGCTATTGGGTTCTCTGTAATTGTAACTTCATGGCTTTTTGAATCTTTTGGATTTCTCCATAAAAACTTCCTTCCTTGTGTCATTTTTGGAACGGTGAGAAACAATTTGGCTCTCTCTCTCCCCCCTTTTGAGTTCAACTTTGTTTTAATTGGTAAAGAAACAGCGGAATATAAAGCGCATTTTGTCATCGGAAAAGATCAAAATATTAGTGAACCTCGTCGACGTAAAACCAATACTATTTGAATTGGCTTTATGTATTCCCCCTCCCATCAGCTAGCTGCCACCATTTATTTTCATATTTATCTTTTGGGAAGAGTAAGAGACTCTATAATTAGGACTCATATTTGTGTTGTACTCCAATCAACTTAGTAATAAACGCCAATCAAATCTAAGAACTTATAGAGGAGTGCTCCAATGGTAGCAATCTCCTCCACTTTCATCCGTAAGACTGGAATTAAGTTCTTGTTCAAGTAATTAGAAGGCAAACAGAGTGGACAGCCTATTCTTTCGCATAAATAAATGGATACCAATTAAAATGCTTGTCCCTTTTTTAACTTCTTTACATCCTCAGCTCGTATAGGTCATTATATTATGTTGTTATGTAGATATCTGATACTTATCTTATTTAAATATCAAAGGTCCATATTAGCATTACAAGAAGAAGTACGCTTTCAAGAAATGATTATTGATGAACGGATGCATCTACTTGACACGATAGTAGAAAAAAAACACAATGGCTATTGAAGAGATTATTGCTAATTGCTATCAATAGTTAAGTTAAGAATATTATATACGTCATGAATTTTCACAAAATTTTTTGATAGAAAGATATGACATAAGAGTGACTGCTTAATTGGGTCATTCCATAACGTTTACCTCCACTTACCAAGTCATAAAGTGGAAAAATGATACCCACAAATATCGAAGGATAAGACTATATAGCGCCACTAAAATCATTGCCAAATTGTGCTGGTCCGACTTAGTCTAATACTAATTCGTACAACAACCAATTTGCAGTGAATCGAAGTTTGACAATTTTATCTCTGATTTCGCCCGGCCTATAGACCAACAACTTTGAATTCCTTATTTGTCACTTCGCGACTTTGCGTTAGACTTTAGACAAAGTACTAATACTCTCACACTGGTCAAAGTATAAGGCAATGATGCCACCTCCTTTTGCTTGGAAGACGCGTTCACCATCAGCATCAACAACATAATTTTCAATTCGTTACTATTTGGAGACGTACTATATATGTTTCTTACGTAGTGTAGGGGTAATACCATTTAATTCTTATACCATAATTTGACCATATCATACTCCTTTAACAGTATCATGCTTCTCCGAATAGCAAATAAAACTATTTCTACATTTATCGTAAGAAGGTGAAAAATATCCATGCCTTTATTTCTCTCTAAATTCATATAAAAATAACAGAAAAAAAGGAGGAAGGAATACAAGACATTCAAGGGCAATACTCCAGCCGCTCTTATCGAGTATTAGCAGCATGTTCGGTATAAGGAAAATACACCGAATATAACTATTGAGTGTTGCGTCGCATTGTCTTTTCTAATGGCAGACCTAAAATTTTAAATTGTGGGTGTTCCGCTGCTTTTAGTTTAATTGACTTTTAAGATTAGGTGCTCGGCATATTTTTGTCTACTACCTAGTTTTTAATATAAAATTATAGTATGTTGATAAAAAATAATAGTTACTTGAGCATCCAGTAACCGCAATATAGGTCCGCTACATCAAAAGTTGAAGAGGCCGATCGATCAATAATAGATTGTCACTCGCTTGACGAAGATAATTTTCACACATATATAAGTTCACACGTATACCAATCATATGCTGAATAACAATTAATTTAGTATCATTAAATATATTTTGTTTTAAAAAATAAACATTGGTAATTTTAATCTAAGTGCGAGTACAGGGTAGGATTTACTGACTAGAGAGTTTTAAAATGTACGTAATTCTCATTTCTTGGGTAACAAAATTATACCAGATACTTCTCAAATCAATTTCTAGCCATACGAATAAGATCAGTGTGAATATGTGGGAGTGAAATGAAAATTGTCATCCTTCATTTCTAACCATGGGATTGAGTCGGGTCACCAGATCAGTCATGAGTTACTATGCACAGTTTCTAAAATTGTGGAGGTCCTGGTCCATGTGGCCCATCTTGGTAGTCAGAGACTTATAGCCCATTAGAAGCAAAAAAAGAAGAAAAGTTTGGGCGTATGAAGCAAGTAAACCATTCATGTGAAGGAACTTAAACACTCATTCAATCTCCTTGTCGTCTTTGCTTCCCTTTCTACACTCTTGCTAGCCGGCCAAACTTCCAATTTTTTGCCAGATTTCCATAATAAATTCTCAGTTAATCACTCTTCTTACTTATAAATTACTTCAATCTTCTAACTTTATCTAATTAAATCCCCCAATCAACTATCCATCCAAATTCCAATATCCACCGACAGTTCCCAATCTCTTTATTGAATTTGGGAAGATGGGTCGATCTGATTCTCGCAATCTTCATTAATCCAGTTTTAATTTTCATTAAAGATTGAGTCTTTCGTATTCCCCAGTTACAATCTTGAATTTATTCAACCCAAATGGTCTATTTACATAACTCAATTCCTCCAACAGACCCAAAATTAACCAGAACCAAATCCAAGAATTCAACTTTACCCTTTGTGAAATTGAGGCAAATAAAAAAGAACATGCCATCAAGTGATTGTGAACAATCTCACTCAGCTATCATTGATGTAGTCATTTTGATTGCAGTGGTTGGTGCTTCTGGGTTTTTGTTATATCCTTACATAAATCTTTTGGTGCAAACACTATTTGAATTTCTTGAAGAAGTATCTTATGTGGTTAAAGATGAAATTTTTCGGGCTCCATTGGTGTTTATATGTCTAGGACTTAGCATTTTGTTTGCTGTAATAGCTCTTTTGGCAATGACAGTATGTACAACAGGCAAAGGATGTGGGAAACCAGGTTGTCGTAGGCTTAGAAAAGCTGCTGAATTTGATATACAGTTAGAGACAGAAGATTGTGTTAAGAAGACAAATTTCAGTGCAAAAAATGGAGTTAAAAAGGGGATGTTTAAGTTGCCTAGAGATCATCATCAAGAATTGGAAGCTGAGCTTAAAAGAATGGCTCCACCTAATGGAAGAGCTGTTCTTGTGTTTAGAGGCAGGTGTGGTTGTTCTATAGGTACAATGGAAGTTCCTGGTCCAAGGAAAACTGGAAAGTTCAAGAAATAATAATAGGAATCATATTGGATATTGTAATAATAATCAGATGATTCCTTTTGTGGGTGATCTTCTCTGAAAAGCACTATACCCTTTTATAAGCTTATATACATGACTATAATGGATTAAATAAAAAAGCTTTATTTATGATTTTAGTGTTTTCTTTCTAAAGTATTGTTAAACTCGTGTTAGTTGTTACTATTGTGTTGCTATTTGCTTTATTCTGATGGATATAAAAGAGCAGCCCAGTGCACTCCCGTTATGCGCGAGGTCCAAAAAGAGGACCACAAAGAATCACTGGCCTTTTTTTACTGCATTTCTGCTGGAGGTTATTTAGAAGAAAGCGCTCGAACCCGATCTCCAGTACGTTACCAAGAAGCTTTTATTCTGGATATATTCTGCAATTAGACTTCAATGCGTAGTGCTTTTCCTGGTTGTCTCAAAAAAATTCATTGGATTCTATTTCTCATATCAAGATCATATTTTTGGATCGGCTAGGTTCCTCAACTGCTGCATTGGAATGAGAATAGAAATATTTTTCTATGTACATAATTGATAAACTTTTGGAGTCTTAATTTCTTGAATTGTTTCGCACTTTTTCAGTTTGTTGTGCAACTGATGTCATAAACTGCTTAGGATGTCTTTTCATTCTATAAATTGCTTAATTATGTTGATAATATTTTCTACTCAACTGGGTAGGCTTTGAGTCGTATAGCCGATTGTCAATATACTTTTCTGCTACTGAAAATATGCCCTTGATAATCTTTCAGTTACAAGGATGGGCAACCTTCGTCCTTGTCTGTCCTATGATTGATTCTCTGTTTGGTATATTCATACTGCCATATTACAAGTATGTTTTTCTTCGAGATTTTGACCAATATCATCCTTATTTTTTCACCTGAACTTCCACTGCGTCCTTAAAATATCTCACCTAACTGAAAATGTCCCTTTAAGTTTCCCAAACTTAGCCAAAAACATCCCTCTGTTAACTTTTCCATCTATATCTAACAGAGCTTTCTTTTTCTCACGTGCATTAATTGTTCTTGTTCTTGTTATTCAACAATTTCCCACAAGCTATTCAAAAAAAAAAAAAAAAAAAAAAAATACTCCATAACTGACTAATTGGACAAATGCAACCAGCAACAAATCACTTACTCCAAAAGTTTCTCCTTTCTTATGTTAAAATCCTCAACAGATTCTATTCATAATATTAGATTCCTCATATGTAAGGCTAGCACATGAGGGAGAGAGAGAAGTATAAAATTTGTGGAGGTAGGCTAAGAAGAATCACAAACAGCGGGTGAAGGAGAACAGCTAGAACCTGCAAGGGATAAAGTAAAGGCAAAACGAGTAGACATATACTGAATAACTGATTGTCGAACGCATAATTCAAATAACATAACCACTGAATACTATTATCATTTTATATCATTTTAGGAATTCAAGACTAAAGTTGGTAATTTTTCAATTATATCTTAATAACTAAAGAAAAGCATGTACATACAGTATTAAACATTTAAGAGAAAACGATCAATCTACTTTATTAAATATGGGTAGCTTAATTAGTAAACTATACATTGTATTTATTGTTTTAATGAGCGTGAAAAAAGTTAAAATGGGATGGAGGGAATAGTTATCAGTTTCAAAGTGATTTTCTGATACAGTATACATCGTCATCATTAAGTGCCCACTGGAACTATCCCTGAGGAACTTTAGAAAAGATGGGAAATCATCATCAAGAAGTGATCATAGGAAACTATCCCTGATGAGGAACCTGAGTAAAGATGGGAATAGTCCAAGCTCGGTTAGGAAATGACAGAAAAGTTAATAGAGGGGTGTTTTTGATTAAGTTTGGGAAACTTAAGGGATGTTTTTAGTTAAGTAAGATATTGTAAGGATGTAGTGGAAGTTGAGATGAAACAATAAGGATGATATTGGTCAAAAACTCTTTTTCGTCCTATGTTGCTTAACCTGTTGTTGTGTTCAATTGCAGCTAAGTAGCTGTTTGGACATGGTTTGAAACCATGAGATGAAATCATGATTTGAAATCATGTTTGGACATTCAATTTGAATTTCTTAAGTTATATTTTTTCTTATAGACATAAAAACCCCACAACTTGTGAAAACTATCAAAATATTCTCAATTCTTATACAATCTTACCAAATGGCAAGTTATAGATCATAACAAAATTAATACACTATTAGAAGGACTTTCTTAAAAATATAACATCAATGGATCAAACTTTAGTTCAATAAAAAAGAAAATTTAACATGAATAGTAATGTAACTACTCTTTAATATAATCCTCCCGCAGGTTGACATAAATAAAGGTTGATAAATGGTTGGTGGGAGTAATTGTTAAATATATCTACGGGTCAAGCTTTATATTTAAAATTTTTGAAACCGTGGTTTGAAACCTCAAATCATGTCTTTTTGGATGATTTGGGATTTCAAACCATGACTTGAAATCATGAGATGAAACGCATGTCCAAATGTTGATTTCATCTCATGGTTTCAAACCATGATTTCAAATGACATGTCAAAACGCCTACTAAATGTTTTGTTGCACTTTAGTCTATGAACTGATAGTATGTGGCCAGGCAAAAACATATGTATCTCGTCAGCCGATTATCTCGTGAAAAAGGAAGCTCAATTTAAAGAAATTCATAGCTATCTTTCTTAGGCTTATTCTTCAAGATTGTTTCACTCGTTTAAGATTTACTCATACAGTCTAATATAATAATAAAACCAATAGCACACAAGCGAGGTTTGCTAACTATCGATCAACGTGAAGAAAAGAGCTTATTCTATTCCTTGATTCTTTTACTGAGAATTCCCAGTCTCACTTGGACTGATCTGGACAAACTTGTTATGACTTATGAGCAATGTGTTTGTTTATACTTGAGTGCAGGGGCGGAGCCAAGTGTAACTGAGGGGTTCGTCCGAACCCCCTCGGCAGAAAATTACAGTGTATATTGAAGGTTAAAATTATTTTTTTATGTATATATGGTAGGTGTTCAACCCCCTTGGCTTCTTCGTATGTTTACCTCTTCATATTTTTGAACCCCCTTACTGAAAATTCTGGCTCCGCCACTGCTTGAGTGTACATGCCTATGGTTGTGGAGAGCATGTATTCTGACCTGTCTAAACATTTTTCACTTTATCCGGTTCTTGTTCATTACACAAAAATCATTGTGTGTGTGTGTGTTTTTTGTCACATAAATAATCATCTTATTTTACTCTGGTTATCACAAACATAAATCTGACCTATTTTTTAAAACTCACTTCTGGTTCAAAATTCATCTGCAATTCTTCTGGTTGAAAATGAACTTGCGGCGTTACAATCTAAAAGAACTATTCCTAGTGTTTAAGCAGCGAAATTACGAGCTTCCTTATTTTGACTTCTTGTAAGGATTTGTCTTTCGAAATAGCATGCCATTCAGGTTGAAGGTATTCAAATGCGTAACAAACTAACAATAGGGGGTGAACCTTCTTCCTTTTCCTGGTTCTTTTCATGATCCATTCAAGCTTTTTCCTTTCTCATTTTAAATACAAAAAAAAAGTACTTCAATGTAAACAGGGGCAGACAACATGGGAGCAAGGGTGGTCAGCCAAACACCCTTCGCCGGAAATTTATGCCGTGTGTACAGGTCATATATCGAATTTAATTCCTGTATCTAGAACTACTAGGGCAAAGTAAAATAAAGTCTTTTTTTGAGTGTTTGGCTAGCCAGCTTATAAGTCATTTTGTATTTAAAATAAGCTCAAAAAAATAAGTTGGAGTAGCCCAACTTATTTTTTTTTTTTGCTTATAAACTGTTTTTTTTAAGCTACGCCAAACGGGCCCATATTCTCAAACCTAGTTTTGGTTGGGCTTGGAATAATATAGACCAACATGTATTATTAAGGATGTCTAATTCCGTCGTTATTAAAAGATTTATACCAATATTAATTTTCAGTTATTTTATTGTGTATACTTAAATTGGATTTTCAGTAATGTAATTTTAAAATGTCATATAAAAGTGGCATTGTAACTAAGTTTGCATATAACTAGCTTTAATGTAACACAAAGTGTTAAAAACAATATTTGAATCACAGTGTATGATGTGTTTGATGGCATATGTATGAACCTCCGTCCACTCTAAATAAGGTCCGTGTTGATAATGAATGTAACTTCATTAGCGTGCTCTGTATCTTGATTGCTTTTCTTGCAAAAAGTAAATTAAATTAGTGTGTATATATATACACGGACACTCGGGGTACACAAAATTAACAGGATGTTTACTGTTTATCTCACAATTCAGATGGCGTTTCTGAAACACCTCTTTGTTGGAGATGCCCAAGAAGCTATTTTACCTGTTTTTTGGTGTGCTTAACTTGCAGTTAGATGTGTTGATTCACTTTGGTCCATTAATTTCTACCATGTGAGTACTAGACGAGAGTGATAAGATAGAGTCAGTTGATTATCTCGTGAAAATTCCATGTAAACTTGAAAAAGAAAACTCTATTAAGAAAAATTCATTGCTAGCTATCTGAAATTTGAGAGACTATTATTCAAATGGATCCACTCATCTAAAAATACTTATAAATCTAACATAACATATATTGACCTGAACTTTTTGCAGCTTAATTACGAGCTTGCGTACTTTCCCTTCTTGTGAAGGATTTGTCCTTTTGGCCATTCAGGTTGCAGGTATTCAAATGCCTAAGAAACTAACAACAGGGAGAGGACCTTTCTCTCTTCTCCCATATACTTGTCATGATCCGTTCAAGCTTTTTAAATCCTTTCAAGAAAAAAAGGACTTAAAAATGCTTAGAAGTTAATTCTTTTAATGCACAACCAAACATAACAGAAAGAGGACCCTTTTGAAAGTAACTGACTAAACTAAACACTCTGTAGACAAAATATGGAAGAATCGGAAGTCTTATGAGCGCCAGTTAAAAATATTAAAAGAAGATAAGAAGCTGTCAAGCTCAAAATCGATTTCTTCATCCGAGTCTAAATTGTAAGCTGATACCGGCGTTCTCCTTTGGGCCGTCTCCACAGGCGGCATTCTATACCTGCAAATTGGACATGATCCATGTATCCCCAACCACCGGTTAACACAATTTGAATGATAAAGATGCTTACATGGCATCTCTTTAGCTCTTTCCCCTACTTGAAACTCCAACAAACAAATTGCACATTCACTTTTCTCTTGTATATTTAGTTTTGCATCTAAAGGTATGATGGGGCCTTGCCCCAGCAAGTATGTTACGTGTTTCGTACTAAATCTTATGTTTCATTGACAAGACAAGTGTCGTGTTAGACTTCAGAGTTAGGTTACCGGTTTGGCTCATTTATGATATTGTCCGCATTCATGACTTAATCAAGTACTTATGTTTAATATTATGACTTACTATATTTTATAAAAGCTCATCATGCGCTTCACGTTACATTTCCGCTCATGTATGCCTCATGATGATTTAGCAAGCCATGTAGTTCGCTCAGTCACATGCAGTCAGACACCGAATGCCGTGTTACGCTCAGGCCATGGTTCGGGACGTGACAGGAATATCCTCAATTTATAGAAGTGCAAAACTTGTCCTCTAAGAAAGAGATAACCATGGTAGAGTACTCTTTTGCACAAAGGAAACCTGTTCTACCAAGAAATCTTTTTTAATGTAAAACACAATATGGTAGAATCCAAATAAGATAGAAAATTCAGGGCAAATCCTAACAAGTACTAGACGAGAGTGATAGATGGAATCAGTTGATTGTCTGGTGAAAAATCTATTAAAAAAAAATCCATTGCTAGCTATCTGAAATTTCAGAGATTATTATTCCAACTAGTTAATTTTGTTGCGGTTCGCACGGTCCTAAAAAAATTAAAATATAATTAAATAAATAATGTTATAAATTTTATAATGAAATCAAATTTCACTAGCCAAATACGTAACCTAAAAGATAGAATAACTATTTGTAGTCATGGTCTAAAGATACATGTGAAGCCAAAAATTTATTTTCCAGCATTTAGAAATTGAATATCACAAAGAACTTTAATATAGAAATATCAAACACAATTGAGTAAAGAGAAAAGCCATGTAAGTTGAAAAAAAAAAAAAGCATTCTAATTTTTTTCTTGAAATTAAATACCACGTATAACTGCAATATCAAAACATCCGATACAATTGACTAAAAAGAGAATTCATTTTTAAAATAAAAATGTCTAGTAATTTTAAAGTTAGTAATAACACCTTAACTTTCTAAACTTCATACATAGTTAAGCCACTATGTATAAGTATGTTACTGGTAATTCGAGATAAGTTTAAGGGTGTTTTTATGCATTTACTCCTATTTAAATAGAAAGAGGACAAGAATTTTTTTTTTTTTTTTAAATTTTGGTGGATTTAAATAAACATAAAATAAACCCAACAAAGCAGAGGGTCATCATGTTGTCACTTTTACTTTAACATGGAAGACTCCAAGTGGCTATAATATTCTGATGTAAAATTCGCATCAAAATATTCCAATAACCTTAAATTTTACAGCTAAAGTGTGTCCCAATACAAAAGAAGCAAAGCTGATAAAAAGATAACACCATAGCTACTGAAAAAAACAGAAAGCTTGTGTTGTTCTCTTTAAATTAGGGTTCTATCTCACGAACCCTAATTCCTATAGCCATGGATATGTTCCATATTTATCGCCAATATTGTGGTATAGTTTTTAATCAAGTTTCTATTTTTCCATCTTTTTTTTTTTTTTTTTTTTTGTAATTTTTGTTGCTCTTTGTGGTTTGTCATTAATTTAGTGCTACTAATGGACAGTGAGCTGAATCTTGATGTCTGAAATTGGAAACACCAAACATTAACTCTTGGACCCTTTTAATTCAAGAAATGATGCAAAGCTCCAATCTTTTGTTTTTGATCTAGAAATTTGGTTGAAGATCTTCATGTTTTGATGTAGAAACCCTTTGCTTTACTTTTTATCATTTGTTAAGAGCCTGTTTGGAGTGGCTTATTTAAGTACTTATAAGCCATAAGTTATAAGCCCATCCAAACAGGCTCTGAATATTTCTGAACACTCTATGGTAATCTTACATAGATAGATGAGGTTTATATAATTAATTGGTGTTTTCCAACTTAGGTAGCTCTGCTTAGTGATGTGTTTGCTTTGCAGATATCATGTCAGGTGCGTATGTTATTGGGAGCCAAGAAAATGAATTGCAGAAAGCGAGATTCTCAAGAGAGGCATTGAACCAGCTTATGAAATTAGTGGAGTCAAGTTTGCATAAAAGGCATGTATTTGGTAGGACATGAAACTAGCAGCATTTTTTGAGTGTCCATCCAAGAGTCTAAATAGATAAATCCTTGTAAAAACAAAATAGAAGAGTCGAAATATATATATTCACAGAAACTGTAGCACCAAGGATTACCGTGGCAAAAAAGTTTGCTGGACTTGGATCCTTTATGCATGTGAGGATTCGAAGAAGTCCAAAACTATATCTATTTCGGGTACCATGCGAGAGTTGCACCAAAACTTTAAGTTTCTGCTTTCCCCTTGAAACACCTGACTGTGAAACTTGCAAATGCTCGACTCATATCAAAGAATAGTTGGGACTTCTGTAGACATTATGGCTTTTTAAAGTATAAAATACTTACACGGCAATATATATTGCTTAGATACTATCCTTCAATTTTTCTTTTGCTGATTTAGGGTTATTTGCTGGGGTAGTAGGTAATTGCAAATAAAGCTAAGTGAAGACAAGGGTAACAATTGCTGTTTATGGCTTGCAAAGACAAGAGGTTTGGCGGCTGAATGGTTGAGAGAATAAAAGTAACTTCAATAGATTTGCTTGACGGATTCTAACAGATCTGTGGTTGAATCTAGTAGTATTGATACTCAGGCCCTTTGAATAAGAAATTTTGGTATCATTTCTGTTTTGAGTAGGAATATATGTGTGATATTACAATGGAAAGCCAAGTACATTTACCAAGTGAACTAAGTGATTCCAAGACCGATGCTGATAAACATATTCTGCTTTTCCCTTTTTATTGGTGCTCTCTCTCTACATTCTTTTGTCTCATGTTGCTTAGTTGTGTTAGTCTTAGATAACCTTTCATTATGTTGGGGGTTATTGATAGGTCATATGAGGTTGATAATATTGAGAAATCTATTTTCACCCATGGCAGGGAAATTATCTTTGAAGAAGTGTACAAGCTTATGATGCGGTTGAATTTGGAGGTTTGTTCATTAGATGATGTTATGATGATCTGATTTTCTTTAATTTGAAAAAAAAAAAAAAAAAAAAAAAAAAACTATCTTATATTTGTTACTCCCTCCGTCCCAATTTAAGTGTCTTACTTTGACTTGGCACGAAGTTCAAAAAATAAAGGGAGACTTTTTAATCTTGTGGCCTTAAATTAAAGATGTGTGAAGTAGCCAAAAGTTATTTGAATCTTGTGGTTATAAACTTGCCATGTAGGATGTTTGAATTGTCGACTTATTAAATATAGAAAAAGGGCACTCTTTTTGGGACAAACCAAAAAGGAAAGTAAGACATTTAAATTGGGACGGAGGGAGTAGTAAATATAGGAGCTTGGGTTGGGGAAGGGGGGATTTGTTTCCCTGTTTTTCTATTTGTTTTCCTCTCTTTTTTCCAACTTATGATGATTGAAATACTTCATAATGTATTTCCTTTTTGTAGGCAGACTTCTCTGAGTTCTCGCGTTTCTATGATTTTGTCTTCTTCGTTTGCAGAGAAAATGGACAAAAGAACATCAGTAAGTTGATAATTGATTACTTCTGATGATTTTGCAAGCAGTTTGCTCATGCTTCATAAAGCATTTCTAGTGCAGTTAGCTCTATTTCAATCTTATGTTAGAGTTTAAAAATATTTTCAGCTATAAGCAAAGCTGTTGCTGCTTGGAAAATAGTTTTAGCTGGAAGGTTTCGGCTACTTGACCACTGGTGCAACTTTGTTGAGGTAAGTGTCAGAGCCGCTGATTGATCTCTTGTCATGTGTTCGAATTTGTATTATTTATCTGTTTGTATGTGTTAAGAATCGTTGAATTTTAAGACTGAATGAATTCATCAATTACAGAGTAGACATGTGCTTGTTTGAAACTTGGTTTCTTTGAGATTATTTGAGTAGAGAATTAGTCTGTTTTGATAAGTTTGTCTTAAAATCAACGGAATACAAACAATAACATTTTGTCATCTGATGAAGAGAAGTCGAAGGTCGTGGGATGTCACGCCTTTAGCACTCATGTGATTCATAGGCATATGGAAGGAGAGAAATTGGAGAGCATTTCAAGGGATAGAGAATATCTATGTATATTGAGGACCAACCTCTTGTTCGTTGTTTCTTTTTGGACCCATGAAATTCCTGTTTGTAGAAAACGTTCGGTGTCATTAGTAGAGAATCATATTAAGTTGTGGATTCTCTACTTCTGCGTGTACTACTTGAATACATGAGAGTTCCCAAACAACAACAGCAGCCTCAGTTCCAAACATGTGAGGATTCATCATGAAATTGGCTAAATTTAGGCTGGCTGGTTGCCTACCGCAGCCCTCCTCCTTTTATCCGGCTTAGGGCCGGCCATCATGAAATTTGCTAGTTTTAGACTGGCTGGTTGCCTACCGCTACCTTCCTCTTTTTATCCGGCTTGGACCGACAATGTGAGCAAGCTCTCACAGCCGGAGTTATACATGAGATGTTCCCATTATTAATAAACTTTTGCAAAAGAAAAAAAAAAGGTTTTGCCATCTGGTAGATTTCCTTCTTTTGTCTTTCGTTGTGATTGTGTTTTTGTTGTTGTCTGTGCTTTTGGTTTGGGTATTGGGGTTTTCAGCTGTAGTGGGATTGGCTGCGAATTCCTGAAAATTTTATGCATTACTTAGGCTTGTATTTGTCAACTAGCTTCCATGGTGGTACCTTGCTTCACAAAGAATGATATTCCATTTTGTGGTTGGGTGACTGCAGATTGCAGAATGTTGCTAACTTCCAATTTTCCTATATAATGATTATTGTTTACTGTCTAAATTTCCAGGAAAATCAGCGATACAATATATCTGAGGATACTTGGCAGCAAGTTTTGGCCTTCAGCCGTTCTGTGCATGAAAATCTTGAAGGGTATGATCGGGAAGGTATAAATTTATGCAGTTGTAGCTTTTCAAATTATCACCTTCCAGGACTTTCAATTTGACCCTTAGTCATACTTAATATAGACTTATTGCTTAGTTTGGTTCCTGAAGATCCTATATTTTGCTCACGTAATGAGTGATGAGCTTAATACCTGACAATATTGATCACTGATAGAGAGATGTTTATTGACTCTATCTTATATGAACTTTCAATCCATTTGTGGTTTTCAATTATGATGATAATCATGTTTTTAACATTCTTACTTCTCTGTTTAACGCCTTTTTTTGGTGATCTTCTCGCAGGAGCTTGGCCTGTTTTGATTGATGACTTTGTTGAGCACATGTACAGGTTGGCGACTAACCAATTTTCTCGTGGAAATCAAATTACGTGTTGCCGCTTCTGTCATTTAGATTAAATTGGTCCCCTATTTAGAAATATTACCTGGAACAGTAATGGGTTCTCTTCTCTCTTTTCTTCATTTTTGGGGTGCAAAGAGGTTATAACATGTATGGCAAGCGTATCTTAGATATGCAATTACCCCATATTGCTCGTGCTTAGAGAATATAAGCATAGTATGATATGATTCAGGAGATTGATCTTTATCATTCACTTGTATCATTCATAATATTCATCTCATCGACAAAGATGAATAAATTCTGGGGACTTACTGAGGTGACTGATCGAATAGAACTTCGTGGGCTTTGGTGTCTGTCTTGGATCATCATGGTTGGGGTCTTAATTTAGGTTCAGACTGCAGCATAAACTGATAGAGAAATCTTGGCCTTGCTTTCTGTATCAGTCCTATGTACTTCCCTGTATCAGTCATAAACAATTTCCACTGCTTTTTTTTTTTTTTTACTAGATTTGACAAAGCATATTTGTTATGCAGGATTGGAGGAGTCAATACTATTTCTAACTCATTTTGTAGCTGCGGTGATTCGGGGGCCCAGCCATACGAGGAATCTTTCCCTGGTAATTGCTGCTGAAGATACTTTCTTGGATCACACTGAATTATCAATATTATTATTACATATCTGTGTTCTTGCGCAGGATTGAAAAACTTTCCTGGTTTGAAGAGGAAATCTTGTGGCAATTTACTGAGAGAAGAAGAATCATCTCATGGATATCCAAGCATGGATGCGATTGTCAATTCCAAGAGGAGGCACATTAATTTTGGCAACCAAAGTGTTCACTGGAATGGAAACCAATCACATGGTTACTTGGAAGTGGTTAAACCAAATAGCCCGTTAAATCATTCTGCATCTCCATGCGCTGTTGAAGGATGTCTGTCCAAGGGTTTTGCGGGACTCTTGTCAGGTCCTTCATGTTTGCAGTTTGATAAACAGAGGAGAGTTTCCTATACATAGAAGGTTTTTTATCTGGTAGATATTTAGATATCATGTTTTATTCCTTTTTGGGTGTGAACTGTTCCTTTTTGCAATGTATCATGAAATAGTGTGATCTGACATTCTTTTTCTTGTTTTTCAACTAGTTTTCCACATTAAAATCTGGTAACTAATTATGTGCTTTCTGTAGCAGAACCATCGGTGATCTGGAAGGAGTGCTAATTGTCATTGGTAATCTTCCAAATTCTATTTAGCGCAAGATGATCTGTGGGTATGAGAACAAAGAGTGCAGAAAAGCATGCGAGTATTTGCAAGTATCAGATTGAAGTGAAGTAGAACTGGGATTATGTAGGTTTGTTATCTAGAATTAGCAACAGAGCACAATCAGAGAGCAGAATCGTTGATTGCCATAGATTGATTTCCGGAATTGTGACAGTCAGAATCATTTCGGTAGGTGTGACATGATGAAGGATTCTCTTTTAAAAATAAGATTCAATTTGAACTGTAATAATATTATCTGCCAGTGGTGTTAAATTACGCATTCAAGTGACTTTCTGATGCTGCTTTTAATCCTCTTGGGTGTCTGGACATGTGACGTTTCTGGAGCAAACGTAAAGGTGTACTCTAAGGTCTTTTAAGCGTTTCAAATCAATTTCAAATGGTAATTAATGTTCCTTGCATAGCGCTCGCATGGGAATAAATCGATGTTGAAACTCTCATGCATCAGGCTTATTCCAAGATACAAGTGCAATGTCATGAGCCTAACTTACTAGACCTTATAGAGATAATACATCTGGAAACTAAAATTGGGTCACATTCATACGCATGATATTTGACAGTAGCTGATTCCTTACAACTTTCAACAAAGATAGAGTAGAGATTGGCTATATATAACTAGATGTTGGTAGCTAAAAAGAATATATACAAATGTATATGACCAAAGCACAGCAACCATTCGAGATGACGTAGTGGTATGACAATTAGCCAACTTGTTGCATCCTCTCATGTCGAGACGGGATTAGGGCTCTGAAATTCAGTCACTTGAAGAAAGACGAGGATTTTGGACTTGCATTGGTTAAGCAAAATTAATGCCGTTATCAGATATACCCAGCAAAAACTCAATATTTAGACCCTCTTAAGGAGGAGCTGAAATGCCTTCATTAAAACTTGATAGAATGGCATGAACCTCACCACTGATATTTGGCAGCGACAAGAACTTCTTCATAGTTCTGAGCAGCCTTATCCCAACTTAAGTCTTGTGTCATACCGCGTGTCTGAATTCCCTCCCAACTCTTTTTGTACTCGCGATAAGTCAGTAAGCAATTTCCTAATGCGTGGATCAGCTGACCAGCTTCAGCCCTACTGAAGGTCCAACCTAGTCCTGACTCATTAAAAGGATCAAAAGGCTGCACAGTATCTCTGAGTCCTCCTACTGCGTGAACAACAGGAATAGTCCCATATTTCATAGCATAAAGCTGGTTCAATCCGCAAGGCTCAAATCTAGAAGGCATGAGAAGAATGTCTGCACCAGCAGTTATACGATGAGCAGTCTTCACAGAGAAACCAACCCATCCTCTAATTTTATCGTTGTGTTGGCACTCAAATTGCCTTAGCATCTGTTCAAGGTCACGCCTGCCCGTCCCCAACATGACCAGTTGCACATCCTGACCCATCATCCAAGGCACTGCCTCAGCTATCAGATCAACACCCTTTTGTGGGTCTAGCCTCCCAATGAAACCGATCAGTGGGACATCATCGCGAATTGGTAAACCAAGTTCCTTCTGCAATGCAGCTTTACATTGAGGCTTGCCGGTCTGCAGTGTGTCCAGGGAGTAGTTCACGTAACCATCTGACTGTACGTGAACATCCAACTCAGGGTTCCACTCTTTTGTATCGATCCCATTTACAATACCCCGAAATTTCCAATCGTTCTTATTAATTATATCATGCAATCCCCAGCCACCTTCGGAAGTTTTTAGTTCCCATGAATATCCATGACTAACTGTAACTACACGATCTGCTGTCTTTAGACCAGCTGCGAAAATGTTGAAATGCTCACCTCCTACTGGGTCATACAACCTGAAAGTGTCCATGTAGTGTGGTGGAAGACCTACATATGAAAAATCCTCCAAAGGACCACGACCCTGCATGCAGTGGAACAAATTATAGAGATGAAAGTGAAGAAAGGCTGGTTAAGATTGCTATAACCCTTATTTACGTCACCGAAAGATAAAATAAATGACTCAAATCAGGAAATACTAACAAATGCAGAATTTGGGAAGGGAGAGCTCCAATTACTCTACTGTTCTATATTTCAAACCATTGTTTTACGCTCTTCGCGTAATACTTAAAGTAATAATTTACCAAAAATATTTTAAAGCAATTGCACAAGTCAAAGTAGGTCATATATTTCTAGTTCTCTGGTGGTTACATGCATAAAATTTGCTCACTCCATAACCCTCCTCTGTATCTTAAATGCAGCAAATTCTTTATCAAATGAAAGTTGTATTCAATTACGTATCAAATGAGGCAAGAAAAATAAAGAAAAGATAATAGCTAGCAGAAGAAGCAAAATGCATCATTGTGCTTAATCATAGCACATGGGGAAAAGGTAGATTTGTACTTTGTTTATATAAAACGTCATGTACGCCATATATTTTGGTAATTTCTTCAAGATTTTCCTTTGTTCTTTGCCGGGTTAATCTCATATTGTTCTGTTCTTTGGCGGGTTAATCTCATATTGTTTTAGTCATTATTTTATTTCACTTTATTTTTATTTTATTATTTTTTGATAACCGAGAAATCCCTGGTCCTTGTGCCGAGGGTCTACCGGAAACAGCCCCTCTACCTAGGTAAGATCTGTGTACATTCTACCCTCCCAGACCCCACTTTGTGGGATTTCACTGAGTATGTTATTGTTGCTGTTGTTGTAACCGAGAAATTCCGAGTGCCAGCTAGCCCACAGTTCGAAACTCAATGGGCAATAGGCCCACCCCTCTACCCTTCTATCAAAGTAATCATTTACTTTAACCCTATGCGTTAGTAGTCATAGACATCATGATTTAAGACCAACCTCTATTGGAACATAAAATGGCTATACTGTTAAACCATTGGAAATAAAAAGGCACAGGTGGATTAGAAAACTGCTATATAGTTGCTGATGAAACTAACCTGATGAGCGATGTTATGAATCACAAGGACAGATCTTGTATATTTCATCATTCCATTGTCGCGATAATAAGCTTTCAGGTACACTGGCAATAAAGCAGTATGCCAATCATTAGCAATAAACACCAAATTTCCATCTCCATAACAGACACCACCACATGGGACATGCCAAGGAACCTGAAATAGCAAATCAGCCATGTTAAATATCATCAAAAATATTTTTTTAAATCAAAGGAATACTAGTAGGCAAAATGTAAGCATGGGTAAATCATGCTCAAACAGCATGACTAGGTAAGGTTTATTTTGGGTGTTGATTACAAAGATTGATTAATGGCCAATGTGGCGTCTCGTAGACAGATAGTGTAGGGAGCCATTGGGCAATAATTAGTGTAAGGTTCCATAAATATCAGAAGTCATACCTCAACTGCTGCTTTGCAAAATAAAACCATGCGTTTTAATATATCCTGCAACAGGAAGGGGAAAAAAGAAGTTAAAAGATAGCCAAATAGGTACATGCGAAAACTATTTATGAAAAAGGAACTTTGTAATAAACAATTCAAATACGACTTCAATGTAAATCTAGGAGTTTGAAATTCCGAATTAGGATTAAAAACTAGAAGAAAAGTGGGCGCAGGGCGGTTTACCACACGATTCCCTCCATAAATATTGTTCTCCATGTGCCGAAACATGTGGCTTTCAATGAAAACAAAGTCCACACCATCAATAAAGGCTTGGAAGAAAGTCACTTCCACATCCTGCACAGTTTCAAACATATATGCTTAGATACGGATAGCAATTAAATCACAAGCATAAGTTAAAAACTACAGTTATAAATGCAATCAAGCATACCTGACCATCAACATTATAAGTTTTTCTTACACCAGAATCTTGAGGTTCAGCATAGTTGCCATAACGAGGTGCCACAACCTAAGTTTCAGGGAAATGGGGAGAAAAAAGGAAACTCCATGTCAAATAACATCTCATCCTATGCATTTGGAATGAAAAGGCAAAATTCTAAGTACTAATTACTAAACGATCTATAGCTTTGTTGGCTGTATGATGTGTCAAAAAAGAAAATATTGTCACAAAATCATTTAATGATATGATCTTTCAAGTGGTTCATCTGGTCATAGGTTTTGCAAACCTTGTTCATTTATATCACACATTAACTTGTCCAATGGTTGGGAAGATGATAGATAGAGAATACAACACCTCGTGCAGAGTATTCTGAGACTTCATGGACAGAATTTATCTGTGCGCTACATTCAGCTTGAAACATGGTTTTTATGCACATGACAATTAACAACGTGAAAGATTAAACTAACCATAACTCTGTGGCCACGTCGAGCCAAAGCCTTGGGTAATGCTCCAGCAACATCTCCCAGCCCACCTGAAAAACTCTTCACAAGTAAAACATATGCTTGCACTGATATGTATCTAGATATATAAACACAATAATACTCATGCAACAGGAAAGTGTGACAAATGTGTACGAATCATGAATATCTGTACATGCACCGAGCTCGAACTGGAGGATGTACAATGGAGATTCTAGTTTTCAATAAATGAAGTGAACAGAAAAGCTACCAGACAAATAAAAGTTTGAGGAACCAACAAATCCTCCAGCCATCCTCAACCATCTAGAAGGGAACATTACGACAATAGTGAAAAAGGTAAGCAGATCAATATCCTTTTCCATTTGACATTTGCTTTATCATCTCACTTTGGATGATTGGTGATGGTTTTTCATTTCCTTATATGTCTCACTTCACGTGACTAAGACTATGTCAGATAATACTTTTGATTGGTAGGAGAATATGTTCATCCTTATACCAATTAGTTATCCCATTTACTCTAGAGATCACGGAATAGTGAAAACTTCATTAACACTATAAGTTGGTGAAAAGAAACAACAAGCACCTCATTTTCAATATCTTAATGCTAGTCTTACACTTTTGCAGTTGATATGACTTTGAGAAGTATCATCAACAGAATTAGGATAGAAACAGTTACAGAAACTTCAATTGTGGATAACACAACAACTTATGCATTTGTTCCAGGACAAAAGATAATATCTAGTGTAAAATATACCTGTTTTAGACCATGGAGCGCATTCCGCAGCAACCAAAATAATGTTCATCACATTTGTTCCTGCCAATGGAGGCGGTTTCTCATCTACATCCACAGGATCTTCAGTCTCTGTGTTTGCCTTCTCAGCACTTGATCCTTCAAGATTGTCACTCTTCTGTTCCAAATAGGATTGTGCTGAAGATTCTTGAAGGAATGAAGGCACATAAGACTGGATCTTCTGTTGACTGGACTTTGAAGCTTCTCGAGGGACATTTAATGTTCTTTTGGCAGAAGTTACAGTAGAGGAAGTCTGGCTACTGCCCGTGATGGATGATCTTGACAGTGGGGCCCTTTCATCGGATTGAGCTGCCTTCCGAGTACCGGTTTTCAACTGCTCTTCCTGAGACAGGTCCCTTTTAACTTCTTTTTTATTTTCAACAAAATCTTGGGTTATAGCTGGCGGTGTAGTTTTTTGGACATCAGTAATTGGAGTAGATAAAGTACCATTATATTCTTTACCCACGTCAATATTTGATAAGCTACCATTCCCGTCATCATAAGTACCTTTGGCATCTGCGAGGCTGCTTTTTATTGAAGAGACTACTTTTCTTCTTTCTGCAATCTGATATGCAAAGAATTCAAGGATGAAGACACTCCAAGAATGTACAAATTATACTCAGGAAGACAAGTAAAAGAAAAACCATATTAACTACAGTAACACATTATTCTACAGACAAACTTTTCCTTTTCAAAATCAGAACATGGTTCCTCTCTTTATCCACAACATCCTGAAACAACTTCTCAGACAAAGATCAATCAACTAGATATATAAGTTACTTAATCATAGATTTATTTTCAAATTTCACATGCAGAAAATAGGAACATGTCAACTATCCTAAAGCAGAATTTCCATTCCTCATAACTGTAGCATATATATTCACACTTGAGGAAAAAAGAAACACTGGGTGACCAGTCAAACGGCCCTAAAATAAACACCCTTTACTCCCCTTTATCTTTCTGATTAGACAAAAAGAAAACATTTCTTTTTTATTTTATAATTGAATACCAATGAAATTACCTGTTGAAGTAGGTCCTGTTGCATGGCTAACATTTTTTTACTCTTTTCAATTGTAGCCTGTAAAGTTTCATCTGATTCATCACCACTTGCACCTTCCCCAGGACTTTTGCCTGTCGCTTTAACACGCTTAACTAGTGATAGCTTTTTGGGCCTAATTGCAAAAAAGGGTAACTTGGGTTGGAACTGATTTCCACTATGAAGAAGAATTGAATTTTCCATTACAATGACAATCAAGTAAAGTCAGAAAGATAATAAGAATTCAAGAACCAAAGTGACCCAATTGAGATAATTGGTAAATCAAGAAACCTAGTTGAGATATATGACTAGTACAGTGAATAGGTGCGTATATTGTGAAGAAAGATTGAAAGAGAAAGGAAGAAGTAACTGTTACAAAGGTCCCAATGAAGGAAAAATCAAGCAAGGGATTTGTGTGAGGTTCAGATTCACTGGGAATCGCAAGCTCCGTTTAGAAACCAGAAACTTAGAGTTTTGATGGATGTAATATAGGTGGGGTCCTCTTATATGAAACTTATGGTATTGGGAATATCACGTGTAAATCATGGCTTTGTCACTACCCTTACCAGTTACCACTAGCGAGTGAGCATTTTCTTTTAGTCCCTTGTGAAAATGACATTGGACGGTCCAATGCCATTTGATAGTCCAAACTCTTGATTTTTGATGAGTCATTTTACGACTTTATTGTTGTGTTTTATTAAATACAATACTGTATAAAAAGTTTAAATCCACCTACCATAATTATGAAGTTACTAATAAACACTTATTATGAATAATAATATTTGTATATTTTCTTACATGATCTGTTATGGTAAAAAGCTACACTTGTTGGGTAAAAGTTAAACTCTTGCTTTTGAAGTATTGAAGAGATGTGGGAAGTGGCAGATGTAGTAAAGGTTCAGGATGTTCACCCGAACATTCTGGATAAAAAATTACAGTGTATATTTAGGGTAAATTTTTTGTATTCATGTACATATATTGACTTTTGAACACTCTGAACAAATGCAAAAGATGGTTCAATTGTTTTTCAGAACACCCTGATTGAAAATTCTAGATCCGCCACTGGATGTGAGAGCTTCAGCGATGAGTTGATTTACAGAAATAATTAACTTGCAGTATCCAACTTTCTTTTTATTAAAAGGCGAGTAACTTTTGAATAAAAAGTCCTTAAGAAGGTTCTTTTCAGTTTACATGGTTGGCCCTTTGGATGTCTCGCTGTACAAACAAAAGTTGAGTACTCATGCAGACAACAAAGGAGCTAGCCCTTTCTAAGGAGATGGAAGCAAAGAAAACAAGCTAGTGAAAGAAAGGGTCAAAACAGAAAAGTGAAAAAGTTTTAGGTAGTGACTTTTCTTAATTAGGAGGAGATTTAGAACATTATGACTTACTAGTTTCGCTTTTAGTTAAGCAATAATGATGCTTCACCTTTATTTCCAGTGATTGATTTATCCATTTTGTCTTCCATAGTGATTATTTTACACGTCATCAGATAAATGTAAAAACGATTTTTTTGGTGTACAGTAGCAAATAAAAGGTTGATGCTGGTACTAAATTAACATGGTAGTATATTATATATAGAACAGTGTAGTTATTATACATGGATCGTAGAAAAGCTAGCTAGAGTAGTATGTAGCCCAAAAAGAAGAAGCTAAGTAATTGTAATTTATTTACATGCCAGTCTTGGTACAAGAAGAACAACTATGCTTAAATATTCACAAACTAGTTCAGGAAATTTTTTTTTTTTTTTTTTTTAAAAAAGGTCTGATCAAGATGGAAACAGCAGGCTAGTGGGGGTCCTTAAAATTTGACCATCTTTGAACTCTATATTATTAAGCTTCTGTTGGCACCATTTCAGATGAGATTTAGAAATGATGGACATATGAAGAACCTTTGACACCAGCTTCATGTCTATCAATGTCAACACAAAGTCTATCTTGGTATATTCTCCTTGTAATTGAGGCTTTGTTGCTCTTCTCAGCCAGCATTTTCTCTTACCTTTGACGTCCTTCACCCATAACTCTTTCTTCAGGATATAAACAAGTAATAATATCGAGTCAGTTCTTGCTCAACATCTCAACTACTTCTTCAGTTAGATTATACATTTAAATGGTGTGTTTGGTGTGCATTAATGTTTTCCGGAAAATGACTTATTTTCTAGAAAATATTTTTCAGTGTTCGGTTGTAGAGTAAAAAGGTATTTTATGAGAAAAAATATTTGTTAAAGATTCATTGTAACAATATCAGCAAACAGGCCTACAATATTATGATATTTATTTTATTAATGATTGATAAGAATGTCTAACTATTTACTTCCGCCCAATAGTTAAAATAGTGATCGATATAGTTATTTTTCCTCTTTTGGTGAAAATATTTACAGATTAAAATATCTATTCCTGGCAACCAAACATCAGAAAATGACTTACAACATATCTCAGGTGTAGTCGCGGGTGTATGATGCAGAGGTAAAGAGTATTGTCATCAGACGCTCTTTACCCCTAAGTTAGAGAGGTTCTTTTCGATAGACATTTCAATTTCAAAAACATTTCAAAGCAGGTCAAAAAAAATGATTATCTTCAGAAAATGATTTATCTTCTGAATATATTTTACAGAGAATATTTTTTTCGTTATACCAAACATACCCTTAAGTTAGAACTTTGTGAGAGGCCTACCATTTGAAGTTTCTTAATTAAGTCATGCCGGAGTAGGATGTCTCTGGGGTCTTCTACACGCGATTGACTCCACAACCTTTTCTTGCTATCTGTTCTTACATAAAACCAGAAAGCACTTATGCATTTCTCTATAGCCTTTAGCACTTCTATTGCCTTGCTTGTCTCTCCATTCAGTCTTTCATTCGATTCAACATATCCTGCAAAGTAGAGGTAGATTCAGAATTTTGAGTTTATGGATTAATTCTAGATTTTAGATAAAGCAATTCATTAGTTCTGATTATTTTATTTATACCTATTAAATAAATTTCTCAACACAAATACATGATTTGACCAAGGTTATTGGATTCTAACAAACCCATAGCTAAAACTTTAATTCAGCCCTGCTGCGAAGGCATTAGAAAAATACACTCTTAAAATGTCTCTTTGTCTGTATGTTCTATCTTTTTCAACACTAATAATATATTTTCTTTAATAACGTGTCTGACATGCAATCGTAAAGATACCAGAATAAGATAGAAGGCAAGGACAAAATAAACTTGTATTTAGCTATTAGATGGGAGTGAGTTTAATTAATCATGAATTAAACTAATTATAGTCAATTAGTCAGCTAAGGCTCACTGAATGTCATTACCCTCTTTTAGCAGCAGGACAAATTAAAATCAATGTTGACTGAGATATCCTTAATAATTTGTAACAAGTGAAAGTGCATGTAACGAAAATAAAATAATGTGGCGTGTATGCTCGTTATAAAACAATTGCACTAGCTAACTAGAAGACAACGGGTCTACTCAACTTGATAGTAAAGTTTCACGTAATATAATTAAGCACTCATTATTTATGAAGAACTACTATCAAAGTGTTAATTAATACTCCTAGAAAAAATGGACATCCAGTTGTTACACGTAGGAAGTAGATAAGCCACGTACTAATGAATCCCAATCTACCATGTAAGTCAACGTTAGACAATGGTAGATATCGATAGTTAAAAAGATACCAAGTGTATTTAGCAAGAGTAATTTATCTTATTTTAGAGGTTACTAATTTTCCTTCTTTTTATGAATGATTACTTGTAATTAATATTTAGGCGACTTGAAATGTAACAATCTATAGATATTGAATTCTTAAAAAAGGAAAAGTGGCAAAGATTACCAGAAACCTCTGGAACTTGGAGGAGATTCTTTTGGGAAATCCTTCGATGAACATAATTCAAATGTCTTTTGCCTCCACAGCTATCATCTTCCACAAATCTTTCTAAGAGTACTTGGAATTTCTGAAATCTGGCTGCTACTTTACCATAAAAGACACCATTTTTCGAAGTTGAACAAGAAAGAGCCTCTACTTTTTTGTACTGATGATGAAGTGCTTCCCATGACAAACATGATTGTGCCACATAAACCAACTCTAAATCACTCTCTAAGCTCCTCACAAGTCTTTTTTTTGCCACTTTGCTTAAAGAAATATATTGGATATCATTAGCCTTCATTTCGCAATCAAATGCATTAGGACTTGACAAGTGCTTCCTCAGTACTGCACCTAAACAATTAATCAACAATCACATTGTTAAGCACAGTAATTAACTACTTAGAGAGACATATATAGTTCTAGAAAATTGAAGAACAAAAGATTTCACTCCCAGAGTTCAATTCTCAATATATAAAAACAACAAAGATTAGCTTATTTCTTTTTATCTTTCTAGCTTTATGCATTGCTACCGAATATTTATATGCTGATGAGAGGTATAGCAAGTATCTGATGAAATAGTTGAGGTGCGTTTAAACTGGCCAGACACGAATGATATTAAAAAATTGAAATGAAAAAAATATATTGTGAAGTTATTGAGCAAAAGTAGAAAAGGAAAAACTCACTTAAGGCACATAGCCTGTCATGATTGAGAACATCAAACCAGCTCATGCTTTCAGCATATTTCTCGTACAAAAAGTCCACTTCTTCCTCAGCATAACTTGTATATACCAGCTGTTGATCCATTACCATATCATTTGTATGGCTACTAAGTGACGGAAAATTTTGGTTCAACGTGCCATAATCCAACGGGGACGACAAATTAGAGCTAATAGGAGATGGAAAATATTCGTCCAGCCCCGGATGATTAATACCTGGTGAAAAACTGGAAACAGAATCCGATACAGAAAACTCTTGTTCTAGCTCTTTATATGATAAAATTGGACCGGGAGATAAAGGGGCGACATTATAATTATCAAATATACTATTCTTATTTTCATCAACAGAAGAATTGACTGAACAACCGTCAACTACTTCATGACTAAGATTCTCTTCATGTTCTTCAAGTTTCATAGACTCACCTTGATTCGGTTCAACAAGTGAACTAATCTTGTGATTTTTAGCAAACATTTGAGAAACTCTAGTTTGAAAATCATATACATAGATCATGTCGTCGTACGATTTATTTTTCATGTTCAAATTGACCGTACCACACGAATTACTAGTACTTCTCATGTTCAAGCTCGTATAAAGGACGATTTCATTTTGGCTTTCGGTATTTGGTATATCAAAGTACTCCTCAACCTCTTCTATGATGACTGGATTTTTATTTGGATCGATGGAGTATTTCTTGGAGAAGAGTACGCATAATTTGTGCAATCTTAACACGTATGAAATTAAGAAACATGAGAACCTATAAACAAATAGGAAGAAGGTCAATAGAAATCCTAGTAACACCTTTATCCAAAGATAAAGTTGACAGATAACTAGAAAAAAAGGGTGGACATTGAAGCTCAAGAAAAACCACTTTAGAAATCCATGTGGGATCACGTATAGTTCAATCAAAAGCCAACAGGTCGATAGAGGGGTCATTTCAGAAATCCACAGAGACTCCCAAAAACTATAGGTTCTTGTTAATGAAGGAGCAAGTTTGGTTTGAGTTCTTTTAAGTATGAGTTTAAGTATATGCTTTCGCACTTTCTTTTTTTAAAACTTGGAGCTAGAAATGCGTGGAGGGTAGTTATCCAATTGAAGCAGCTTGCTTGCGTTGACTAGGTTATACGTACAATAGTTGTTAGTGGGTCATTATATTGATAATTTTTGTTAGAGGGGTTTTCAACTTTCTTATCAGGGGAGACAAAACGTGGCTCATAATGCAGTTGGTGTCCTGTGCATTCTTAAACTCTGTACTACAAGCATTACGAATTAAGAAGTTTTCTCTTAGTTAATATTATAAAAACCACCATATAATACTGTCAGAATCATGCCACACTAACAAGCAATGACAGACCCCGAATTTAAATTTTACTGTTCAATTTTTAAGATGTGTAGCCTGAATACGTCGTCTTTTTAAAATTAGCTATTCATAATTTATATTTATTGAAATTTTTATTTTTCTTTACATATAAACTGAGTTGTGTTGAACTCATAAAAAGAGGCTGCATGCCCTGCGCCAAAAGTGACTCGTCGATCTTATTTAGAAGCTCCCCATACAGAAGAGAAGAATGTTGTTCTTAAATGATTAAATGAATATCATACTTTTTGTTATTTGCTAGAATCTTGGTTATTAAAGGGAAGTTGAAAGAATCTTTGTGAAAACTGCAGGGAAACTTCTGTATGATAAGATTAGGTATACTGAAAACTTTTATCAATGTCTACATGTTAAGATAAAGAAATTAGAATTGTCCTTTGGAGAGGCAAACGGTTAAGGTTGGGGCCGCGGGGCGCAAGGCGATCTACACGAGTCCGCTCCTTTCTCATGACACTATAATTTTTTATAAAAATAAATTGTATCTTCATTCCAGAGCTTCAAAGGAAAGATAAATCGTTCTTTACTTTGACTGTGATGAAAAATTAGTTAAAATGATTGATCACACCTATCCAATAGTAGAATATGGACAAAAAAAATACGCTGATCGCGCATACTATGTGTAATGATATAAAGAGAAAAGCCATAGCCTAAGCATTCGTCCTACAAGCTTATGCGTGACTAGTAAATGGCCATGATTTTCTTGCAATTTAAGATTTGACAACACTATCAGAAGACATGTGGGGCCTAGAGATGAAATTAAACTAGGAGGATGCTGTGTCACCATCGTGTCTGGTCTAACCTCAAAGATAAGAATGATAATCATGGATCAAGTCAATTGCGTCTACACCTTGACAGTTAGTAACTAGCTATCTAACCTCAACAGCACACACTTGAAAATATTCAAACTTTACATTTAGATGTATAATTTGTCAACTTATTGTTCCTATAACAATGATGTGAGTACACATCCTGCATAGCAACAGATTCATACAAGTGGCTTTAGGGAATAGGGAAACAAGTCACATAACTGAAAACAATCTGAAACAAATTGGCTCCATAAACATCTGGATGGATTTTATTCCTCGAATGTTTAATTAGAGATATAGTCTTTCTAATCTGAGGTCAATACTAGCCATGATCAATTGGCATGCAATTTGAATATAATAGTTTTTTGTCAAACATTCTAAAATAATACTATTATTTTGACCGTCTCATCCTTCTTCGTGTAATGCCTATGTCAGAGACACCGACTGAAAACTAATTGAGATAGGAAGCGTATTGCTAGACGCAAAACCACTGTCCGATTAGTCTTCAACAACAATTGATACAAAATTATACAACTTAAATTAGTCAAATACGTTTACAAATGCCGTTTTATTTATGTCAGCTGTGTAAGCAACTAAGATTAGAATCAACATTGCTACAGTAAAGCTTAATCCCACCCACTAGCTCAAATCCTAAAATTTTCAAGTAGCACAAGCACGGCAATACAACTGAAATCGCGCCACTAAGAAAAAATCGATTAGTGTTATGAAACATACGAAATTTGACTGTACCCATTGCGTTTAGAAATATATTTTAGTTGAAAGTCAGTAAGTAACCATTAACCGCAAGCATAAAATTTCATTAATCATATCAGTAAGTGTTGTACTCGTTACATAAGATATATACCACAATGACTTAACAACCAAATACAGAACTTACAATGTTAGCTTAAGGTATTAATCAGCACAGAGAAGACAGAAATTAGGGATCAGACTTTCTGGAACAACCTCAAGCAGCTTTCTGAGAAACTACAAAGCTTCCTGGATTGATGGTAATGCTCTTGGTGCAGTTATCTGTTTTGTAGATTCCAACAAGCCGATCTGCCAGCTCAAACATATTGTTTCTAAGGCTGCATGTCGTCAAAACAAAAATTAGAAAACAATATCTGCTTAGTTCTTATTCCTTTGAATCTGACATACGCGAATACAGTACCTTATGATTATGAACTGTGCATCCTTTGTTCTGTCCTTGACATAATGCCCCACGATCGAAACATTCTTAAAATCTGTGACATGCAAGGAATCCACAAAGAAAGCATGAAGATATTGGGAGCTTGATCTTTATTAGCCAAATGCAACAAGCAGAAAAAGAACATACCCAAAGCAGCATCAATCTCATCCATCACATAAAGCGGAGTGGGTTTATAGTGATGGAGTGCAAAAACAAGAGCCAATGAGCTGAGGGTCTGAAATTAACATTGTTATTAGAAACCGGATTGCTTCGCTAGAATGTTGCAGTAACATATAGATAAACCATAGCCACTCTTGACACTCACCTTTTCACCACCTGATAGGTTCGCAATATTCTTCCAGCTCTTCTTTGGAGGTCTAACACTGAAAACAACACCTTCAGAAAACGGATCAAGAGAATCCACTAATTCCAGTTCTGCATCGCCTCCAAGGGTGATCATCTGGGGGAGATAACAGAAAAAGTAATATACTATATTAATATAGGTATATCTTTCATGCAGGTAATAACTTAGACATTTTGCTATTTTATTTTAAAGGTTCCATTTAGTTATAATTGTTAACTAGCTATATGTTATGAACTGAAATAGTCCCCAAAACCCCAAAGGATAATATCAACATACTTGCTTTTCCATAACAGAAAAAGAAATTTTTGAAAGTTCATTTCTTGGCACAAAATAAAAATCCCAATTTCTAAACAAACCGGTCCTTGCGCCAGAAATATTAGCAAATATCCAAATCAGACATGACAAGAAAATAAGAAGCAGCTGCCCTGCAACTACGGGGTTACCAACAGGAAAACAATCTAGGTGATGAACAATATCAGGATACCCTACTATCTTTGCTAAAGCACACTTCACTCCTCTATACCTATTAATCGCAGAATCACTTCCCCAGATGAAATTCAACACGAGTATTAGATGGGAAAAACTTTTATATAAGATACAAGACAAAATGAGCTAGAATACCTGATACATTTCTTTAAGCTTCAAAGATATGGTATTAAAGCCCGCCATGAACTCATCCAACCTACACAGATGTTATAAGCTAATGAAGGAGAAGCATTGGCATATGGAAAAGATAAATAAAAGTTGTAGGCTGGACGGAACTTACCTTCTCTTCCTCCACTCATCATATTGTTTTTTAATATCATCACGCTCTTGAGTAACAGAATTAAGCTCTTGAACTCTTTCATTGTACACAGATACTTTCTTCCGATACCTAGTGACAACAGAGACAATCAGAACTTAATATCAAGAGACATAGTCATTCTACAAACTTTTCTATAAATGATTATAAGTTCATACTCAGAGATCGAGTCAAGATTTGGGTTCATCTCTTTCAGTTGAGCCTCTAGAAGTGAAACCGTCTCAAGAGATGCCTTGAGATCACAAGTCTGACCAAGAGTTTCATCACTTAGAGTTGCCTGAAGCTTTTCTGGGTCCACCAAGTCTTTTTGAATTCTATACCCGGGGAAAGAAATGCAAAAGACAATTATTACAAACGAATAGAAGGATAACTAGATGAAGGAGTGTGTTTGTGTGTGCGTGTATTAGGAAGAGATCGGAAGCTGGAGTGCCCCACAATGTGATAACATGTTTTGCCTTCAGAAAAGAATCTCCAGGACTTACTGCTCGATGTGCTTTGACAGAGCAATATGCAAATCATCGAGTTTTTTCTTGTATCCTTTCCCTTTGAGTTCCAAATCTTTATAAACCTTTTTCATATCTTGTAACTTGTACTCAGCATCTACCTGCAGCACTACTTGCATTAGATTACAGAATCATTTATAAATAAAAGCAAGAAAATATAGTCAGAATGAGTGCCACAAAACCTCTGATGATCGCATCTCATCCATAGTCTTCTTCAGACTTTCATATTCATTTTTAGCATCACCCAAAGCATCTTTGTGCTGATCAATGAGCTAGAAAATCATGAAAACAAAAACATCAGAAAACAGAATAGAAATTTGCAGAACAGAATTGAAACCAACTTGCACAAGCGTATGATGCCCATCTAAAAATGAAATAAAAGTACAACCTCCTGTATCTTTTTATAGTCCTCCTGAACAGTAAAAGCTTTCTGTTCGACCTCTTTGAAGATAGAAAGTAACTTCTCCTTCTCGGCAAGTAGATTTTCCTTCTCCTTCTTTGATTCCTCAATCCCTTTTGTCAGTTTTTTAATCATTTTCTGTCCTGTTTCTATCTGAACCTTGCGGCGGTTGATCTCTGTGCTCTTTTTGTCAATATCCTACGGTGGGGAAAAAGAGGTGCGTTAACAGTAAATCCCGTATCAAACTTAGGATGCACAGAGGTCAGTTTTCCACTTACAGACTGTATTTTAGTGACCTTTGCCTTTTGATTTTTCAATCGCTCGCCACCAGCATTCTCTATTTTATTCTGAAGTTCTGAAGCCTGAAGACATAAAACACTGGATTTTAAAACAGCTTTTGCAGCTAGCTGCACTTGAAACTAATTATAGAATGGTCTTGAGAAAAGGCCAAACTGATAGCTAGACATATTATCACCTTCGCTTTCAGCTGTTTTGAACCTTGTGTAAGCCTGTCCATTTCTTTTTCTTCAGCGGAAATGATTTTCTTGAGTTCCTTCAATCTATTAACTTCATCCTTACTGGGTTCTGATGCAATCCTCAAGGAATCCAGTTGCTTTTTTAGATCATCGCATTGGGACTTCAGACTGTCAATCTGTACGGAAACCAATGCATTTAGCTCTTATGGTGCAAGACAACATAGAGAGAGAAAATAAAAGTAGTCATAGAAAACAATTGTGGTAACATCAATAAAACGTGCAGCACCAACCTCCTTTTTGCATTTGGCTAGTTCCATCTCGCCATGAGAAAGAGCCTGCTCTGAGGCCTTGTAACACTTCACTGCATCAGTAATTCTTTGGCGTACATTATCCAAGTTTTCGGCGATACTTGAAAGTTCTTTTTCAGCATCAGATATAGCCTCTGGCGAAACACTAGCAGCTCGGATAGATGTGCCCATTTTACCGCCACGAGGCTTGCCCCCTCCACCACTCATTGTTCCAGATTTCTCAAAAAGAGCACCTTCAAGTGTTACAACACGGCGAAACTCTCTGTCTCCACCATAGGCAATACGTGATGCCTGAAAAATTAACAGTAATGCAAATTGCTTAGTCCAACAGTTCTGACTTATTATGGAAATAAGTATAACGCATGCTTTCTGAGTCTTGATGTACAATTATGGCAATCCTTACTAAAATAATACTTCAAATTTCCATGTTATTGTATGTCTTAAAATAGATAACTGGTGAACCTTAGCTAAAATCTCATTTCATAAATCCAAGGGTTAGAATATTTCCCAATCTTTATTTTGGCAACACGGAAAACAATTATTCGCTTTTGTTAATCAGTCAAAATGTTGAATAAAGATAATAATACCAAGCAGGTCAAAAAAATGATGTGGCATGCAAAATAATCACAAAGCAGTTCTATTTCATGCGGAAAGAACTTGAAAGAATTATGTAAACTTCACCTGATCAATATCTCCAGCAACAACTGTATTTCCTAATGCTGCAAAAAATGCTAGTTTCATTCTCTCATCTCGAACCTTAACCAAATCAAAAAGGCGTGGGACTCCTTCTGGCGTTCTAACTTTCTCTTTGATTTTAGGCAAATAATGAACTTGCTTTTCCTGCGAAAATATGTAAAATCAAAATATACATTTGAAAAAACACCTAGGATTTTCCTTTCCAGGGTCTCCTTCTCAATGGAGTTCAAAGGCCCATACCATAGATGTCAACTGAGTATTTTGGAAGTGCAAATTTTAAAGGTAATAACACACTTACTAGCTCAAGTAAAATAGATGTTTCAGCCCCAGTCAATGTGAGATTTAACTACTCTTTGAATGCAATATTGCAATAAAAGGATACTTTTGTTTAAAGGTAATCACACTTACTAGCTCAAGTAAAATAGATGTTTCAGCCCCAATCAATGTGAGATTTAACTATTGTTTGAATGCAATATTGCAATAAAAGGATACTTTTGTTTACTTGCTTAATATTATCTCGTTGTAGCCAACTAGCATTAAAAAAATACTACTCACTACCAAAGTATTGTGATACCCTCAAAAGGTCAATTCATGATCCAGCTTCTTATTTAATATATTTAACTGGAGCAATCAAATTCTTTCATATCTCTGACAGAGGCAGTAAGAAGTCTCGATCCAATTAAAGAACCAGTTGTTAACTTCTCCAAAGGGAGTGCATAGTTTAAGAAGCTACAAAAATTAAAGGAGACATATACCAAAATCATGAAAGTTGCCACACCAAGGCTTTTGCTTCGAAGTAGCTCTACACAAGCTTGTGCTGCTGCTGTAGTTTCTACTACAATATAGTCAAGCCCAGCACATGCGGTTGATATGGCAACATCATACTTTGCTGTGGGAAAGAAAATAATGTGGAAAAAACAAAAAAAGAGTTGAATATATATAGATTAAAATCAGTCTCAAAAAGTAAATATAGCTTGAACATAAATTGTGAGACGAAACTCTAAGCAAATGACCAAAAATAAGAAATCCAAGGCATCAGATACTCCACAAAACTAAGAAGGAAACTAGAAACCATCCTTTTTCCAGAATTTCCAGTATTTTATGCTCACATTATGTGCGCTACAGCTTAGCTCTCAATTTCACTAACTCTGAAATGAAACAATACCTAAGATAGCGAAGAACATGAACTAGTTTTCAATATAAATTGAAATGCTCACCATCAATCGCACCCAAGTCACCCATTCGACCATAAATGCCATCTATCACATTTGCATCCTTAGCATGCATTATTGCCTTTAGGACAGATCCCTGGCTCTTCTCAGATTCCATAACAGATGAAAGCTCAGTAAGCTTTTGTCTGGCAGATTGCTCTAGAGGTATCAATCTTTCTTGTTCTTGAAGGCATTCCTACAATCAGTCAAGGGCATCACAAGCCCAGAACACATCCAAGAGCTGGTTCAAAATGACAAATGGTATTATAAGCACATACCTTTTCAACAGCTCGAGCCTCAAGTGCTTTAAGCTTGTGCTTCTCAAGCTCATTGGTGATGTTTTTTGTGCTGGCCGATTTCATCTCTATTCGTTTCTGAATTTCCACAATCTGCTCTTGTGCTTCAATATAAGCAGCACGACCAGCCTCATGCTGAAAGTATTAATGACTAACCACATGAGTGAAAGATTAAAAGCTAGCTTAATGACCAACTAAGCAATTTAAACATGTAGTATTCTGGAAAAATACTTGTGGGACTTGACATGAGGTAATGCACTCGGCATTTTAAACTTCTATGTTGGGATAATCATGACTAAAATGCTTCATGCAGCTTCAGTTAAAGAAATGCAGATCTCATAGGTAAGTGATCATTGTTTTAAGGAAAGAGCTGTTGAAGCATGAGCAGGGAGGAGACCATAAATGTGATAATCAGCAAGTACCTTCTCATTCAAAAGTTTACTTTCAGTTGATGCAACTTCAAGCTTTCCCTTGTGCTCAATTAAGTTCTTTTCCCAAGGCTCTAATTCAGATCGAACATCAGCAAGCTCACTGCGGAAGGCCTCGGTTTCAACTATTTGCCAACAATTGCACAAGAGTGAGACCAATTTATTTTGATAAGTTAGAGCTAGACCAATATATAAGGCTGTTCTGAGCAAGTATCAAGGGGTTGATGCAAAAGTGATCGTATGTAATACTTTGATTGCTAAGCATCTAACTCTTATCAAAAAGCAGCAATAGGAACAACCATCAATTATCAAAGCAAAGAAATATATTCTAAAGAAGTCAGTAGAAAAGGCAACTTTTTAAATGAGAAATAAGTCAGAAGCTTAGAGTTGGGAAGGCTTTTGAGTGTGATGCCGGGATTTATGAGAAAGCTGGCATATATAAGGGGCACAAATAAACCAACAACCAGATAAATAATTTTCATGTTATGTAACATGCACCATAATCTCTTTGGGGTCAATGAGGTACACTATACGATACATAATAAAAACGTATAGAAATTCTAGGACTTTTGGACGGAGATGAGTGTAAATGGAGTGATACGACATATGGTGATTAAAGGTGATAAAGGGAGATGAGGTAAATCTAAAATCATTCAGAGGAATGTTATTTCGAGAGATCTAAAATCTATATCAACGAATTCGGCTTTAACAAAAACATAACACAATGGACACAAATATCCTTATAACGATACCATCATACCAATTACTTAGAATAAGGATTAGTAACTGTTATTGCTGTTGCACTTACTTCTGATCTTAAGTTGGTCAAAAGTAACTCATTCTGGTCAGGAACTTATATGTCTATGCAGAGATAAGTGTTAGATCTAGAGGATCCCTAATGGACAAAATAATGTAGGAACAGTCATAAGGATATAGCCGACCCCAACGAATTGGAATTGAGGTGTAGTTGATAGATTAATTAATTGTAAAATGCTGTATAATGGCAATAGCAAGACAAATTTAGAATATCTGACATGCAAACCTCTAAGCAAGCACTTGGTTCAAGTACACTACCTTTAGAATTCTCCTTTATTTGCTCTAATATTTTCTCCTCATCCACCAAAATTTGTTGCAGGCGAGGAATATCTTCCTCCAGTTTTGGAATAAGATTTGTAGACTCCTCGCACTCATTAGTTGTGTCAGTAATTTTACGAGAATCCTATCATCAATGAAACAAAAACGGTTGGATTACATGTAACTAAGAGCCTCTTCTTCGCAAATATTTATTTATTTGTTATCTAAGGTACAACTTTCAGCATATCGTACCTTATCAATTTTATCAGTCAGTTTCTTTATCTTCTGCTTCAAGTGATTTAAATCTTCTCGATACTTTACATCTTGCCTCTCAAATTCCTTGAACTCATCCTTGCAGCGCCTCAGATTGTTATCAAGCTCCTAAAAGTTTCAAGCAAAATAAATCTGAACTCTTTGACCATTGTAATAGTACTCAAGCCAATTAATCAAGGTACTTTATTAATGATCAACTCAACAAGTAGGAAAAGAATCCATCCCATTCTGGTTATATCAGATTTAAAACCATAATATCGTAATACTTACGAATTCCCTAAGAAACCAGGATACTGTGCAAAGGGTATACAACTTTTTATTCCATACCTCTTGTCTTTTCAGATACTTTGAATGCTTTGACTCAAGGTCCTTCAATGTTTTGCTATTTTCCTTAATTTTCTCCCTGAAAAGCAAAAAAAAAAAAAAAATCATTGAGTTCGACTCTCAATGAAAGCACCAATGTAATGAAGGGGATTGTATTGAAATGGAGAAATGTAATTACAGGCACTGATAGAAGAGTTCATCTCCTTTTTTGCAACAAAACTAAGGAAAAAAAAGGGATAACAAAGAAGGAAGAGAGGTTCCAGATTTATTCTAAGTAATCAACTAAGAAAAGGAATACAAAGTTCTTGCATAACCCTAATAAATTATAGTAAGCCACCTTTCGTTTTTCAGGTTCTCTTCCTGTCTAGAAATGTTCGCCTGCATCTCTGTAATTCGAGCTGAATTATCTTCAAAAGCCAATTTTGTTGCTTTCTCTTGCCATTTGAGAAGTGATAATTCTTTAAGCATGTAGGCTTCTGCATCATTCTTCACTCCCTGTTATTGAAGAGATGGACAGTATGAATGCATTTCTGGGAGCTCAAGCATATCATACATTATGTAATATGTCTAACCTTACCTCCAAGTTATCTCTTTCTTTCTCAGCTAACTTAACCATTTGAACAACACCAGACCTTCTTTCATTGAGGGCTTCTAGCCTATGAGAGCATCAAGAAATAGTGAATGTAGATTCTAGAGGTATCACATGCATCACTTTAGGCACATAATCTTCTCACTAAGTACACACAACATGGTCATACACAAGGGATAAAATAAAGAGCATAGTAAGGAAAAGAGTAGCATAACTATTATGATATCACAAGATTCAGTCTGAAACTAAGAGAAGTCTAATGTTGAAACTAAGAATTCAACTACTTTTTTGTGCCAAAAGATTTTCATTTCAGAGAAAGAACTAACTGCTTAAATGATTCATCAATCTTCTCAACGTATTTGTCGGTTCCTATAATATCCTCCAAGTACTCAAGAAAGCCCTCATCATGTGGTCCTTGTCCCTTAGGCTTCATCAGTGATATTTGTTCAACCTCGCCCTGCAGAAGAACCACCAACTTCAATTCCATATGCCAATGTGTGAAATTAACTAAGGTCACATGACAAAAACAATAAAGACCTGAAGAATCAGAAACCGGTTGTTATCTAAATCAATCCCTTTCCCTTTCAGCATCTTCGTGACCTCTGTAAAGTTACTTGTCCGGTCATTGATATAGTACTTAGAGGAATTATCTCTAAACGCCACACGTGTAATTACAAAATCACTTCCAGGAACAGCTTCATATGTCTCATCATCCTATTTAAACAAAAGAAACACTCAGAATATGACAGAAAATCTAAATAGTGATCTTGGAAACAGGAAAATCCAAAATTACCAAATCAACGATCTCCTGAAAATGAACAGATACGCCGGCACTTTCCAAATTCTGGTGATTAGTTGAATTGTGGATGAGCTCTGACACTTTGTTTAGACGCATCTGTACAGTTCATCAATGAATTTCAAATTGAACAAGTATACAGCAGAACAGTCCATTTTAAAAACTGGTTTCCCCTGACCTTCAGGTTAGAGAATTTTACATCAAAGGTAACTAAACTCGTGATTAATGTCTAAAACTTTTTCGCACAACTAATTGGTGGCATAGTCAACTTTTACTTTATTCATCAGAAGAACAGCATTCTATAAGTTATAACATTGAAATCATCTTCCAGTTTTTCAAAATCAAGGTACCAAAAAAAGATGAAATTCAAAACCAAAAAAAAAAAAGTATTCTTACCTGTTTGGCCCGCTTTCCAAACACAAAGAGCATTGCGTCAATGACATTACTCTTTCCACTACCATTAGGACCAACAACTGCAGAAAAGCTCTGTCCAGTAGGGAATGTTTTTAGATAAAGGGAATGAACTTAATAGCTAAAATACTAAGGGTGTGTTTGGTATGACGGAAAAAATGTTTTCCTTTGTTTGATTGCACTAATATCTTGGAAAATGTTTTCCTCAAAATAGGAGAAAATGTTAACAAAAACACACTAACGCATATCCAACTCACCCCCGCACTATCCACCCACCCCCTACCAGCCTACCCCCACTCCACCTGTCACCTCCCACCCCTCCGCCCCCAACCCCACATAATACCACCACCTGACCTACCCCACCTGCCCCCCACCATCAAAAGTTGCACTCCGAATTCAAAATCACAGAGCTTTGATTTGAATATATGCAAATGCTCTTAAAAATGACATTTTCCAACTTGCATACCAAACACAAAAAAGTGAGTAGGAAAATCACATATTTTGTGTCATACCAAACACAGCCTAAATTACAAGTTAATTTCTGAAACACTCAATTACTGAAAAAAGCAAACCCTAACCTTGTGGAATGGGCCAACGCGTTGTTCGCCCGCGTAAGATTTGAAGTTTCTCATGACCATCTCTTTAATGAATAGCCTCGGTGGTCTAGATCCACCACGACTTGACTCATTACTCGATTCCTGTGAGTTCCCACTTTCCATATCTACGCCCATTTTTACTTTGCGAAAAATTTGCTTTGTAGGACTGGTCAACTCCGGGGAAGTGGTGGAGTAAAGAGGAGCGTGAGACAAGATTACTTTTTGCTAGTTTGAGAGAAAGAAAAGAATTTGAATTTTTAAAAAGAACGAGAAATATTTGGGCGGGAAACTCCTGTAACATGTTCGTTCGGGTCTTATAATGGGCTCTTGTATTTCAAAACGTTGGTCTAATTTCCTTAAGCCCAAACTATTCATTGGGCTGCCTCTTCTATGCCAATAATACACCTTCATTCCAGTTAATTTGAATTTGGAAGGACAATTCACACGAATGTCCCTATCTTGGAGTGGACTTTAAGGTGCCGTTTGGCCATAAAAATTATTCACTTTTTTCTGTAAATTTTTTTCACTTTTGGGCGTTTGGCCATAAATATTCCGAATACAACTTGAAGTTGTATTCCAGAATACCAAAAACTCAAAAAAATTGTTTTTGAAAAAAATTCACTTTTTTACAACTACATTTCACCAAAAACTACAATTTCAAAAACTATGGCCAAACACAACTCCAACTCCAACTTCAAAAATTCCAAAAAAAAGTGAATTTGTTTTTGGTAACTATGGCCAAACGCCTACTAAATTTTTCCCACCTTATTCGTACACCAGCGAATAAGGATACTTTGGCCCACAAATTTTCATTAAATGAAAAACACGGGTAAAATTTTGAACACCATTAATTTGAGGGGTAAAAATTATGAGCTAATTGCCCAAAAAATACAAAATATTTACCCGCCCATGCCCCCTCCCAAATTATTTTCGCTTCTACCCCCACCGGCTGAAAGTATTACTCGGCCAAACCCCTTCCTCTGCTTGATACCATCGCAAAGATATTTATATATCACGATGGTATCATGGAGGACTAAGAGAACGACTGAAACAGTCCTCCATGATACCATCTCAGTATATATATATATACCATGATGTTAGCATAACTAGGGGCATCTCGGGTAAATATTTTTAATTTTTTCTAGGGGCATGAAAATAATGGAAGTATGGACGGGTAATTTTTTTATTTGAGGGGGCATCCGTGATCTTTCCCCAAAACTATTGACCAGTCCATTTGAAGGGCAATCCACACACACACACACAAAAAAAAAAAAAAAAAAAAAAAAAAAAAAAGGAATTTGAAGCATCTTACAATCCAAACTATTAAGTCATTCATCTTCAAACATTTCAATGGCGAAAAAAGGCAGTTCGGTGATCAAAGCATCTCGCGTTAGCAGGGTTTGGGGAAGGGCCGCACCCCAAGGGATGTGATGTAGATAGCCTACCCTAATGAAAGCATTTAGTGCCGGCGTCCGCGGCCCATAAGCTGTGCTAGCTAAGTGAAACAACCCATTAATTAATCTAACCCTAAGCTCTAATATTGTCTATATAAACGACATTATAGGTATTGGAAAACACACTCTAAATTGTTTAGAGCACGTCTAGGTTTAGTTATCACATCATAGAAGAGATTTTTAAGCCGTGGAAACTGGAAACAAGGGAGTTCATACGTCTTGTGAGGAGAATTTCGAGTCAAGTTGCTGCAAACGTTAAGAAGAAACGCGTAAGTCTCCTGAACTAGTATTTTCGATTCAAATACTACTACAGTTTGTTTAGCGCTAATTTATCGAGCACACCATTAGCTAAACCTTGATTACAAGATTGTCTAGTATATTTGTTTAAGTAATTACAACAAATTACGCACTACTCCATATACGGGTCTTGTCTTTTCTACAATTTTGTTTCACTTTTATTCGTACGAGTAACTCGTCAAAGTATCATTTTCATCCTTCAACAGGCCTAGAGAATCCACATCCATATAGAAAATTAAATCTCGCAGAATGGTTTGAATAATTACTAGATTATACAAAATTCACTTGAATACTTGAGTGGATCGAGAATAGGGTGCCCATATTATGACATAGAGATTAACTGATTAACCCGGAATGCAAGCATGAAATGAATATAGCTAGTTCTAATACAACACCATACTTTAACTCCATTCTAAAAGCTAGTTTATGAAGAGACAAATTCCAAGATCATGACAACAATCAATTTCTTCAAATTAGAGAATGAGGTAGTGTGAGTTGTGTTAAGGGCATTTGGGGTCTCGGTCTCCTTCTTTGGTCTTCACACAAAGGCACTGTTGACAAAACAACATGCACGCCTTGTGGTATTGGGTCCTTCCACACCTCCTCGTGCATTGTGATGTCCAAAATCAAATCAAACTAAAACTATTGTTGTAGCTAGTGTTATAAATCACATTTTTGGAATGCTGACTTATTAAAAATACCTGAAATTCAGATATATGATTGACGTTCAAACTTCAGACTAGTACGCTTTAAGTTGATAGACTTGTAAAAATTTACAAATCTTCTATATATATATATAAAAGCAGGCAATAGGCTCGCCTACGTGGCGCTCTAAAAAATCAGAAATCATATTTATCTTTTTTCCTATTTTTTTGCCTCTTTACTCCTTTTTTGCCATTTGCTAAAGAAAATTAAAAGGACACGCCTTTTAAATTGGCAGTTTTAAAACCTCCCTCTGCTAATTACTATTCTTCTTTCCCTTTTCCAACTAAAACTATTTTTCTTCACTTTCCGTCCTTCTCCTTTACCTCTCCCTCCCACGGGCCAGCAAATTCTCTTTTCCTCTTCAACATATATTTTTTCCACCTCATTTTATGTTAATTGTACTACTCGATTTTGTCTATTAGTTGTTTCGTTGCTCACGTATTGAATTAAACAAGTTTCATTTGATATGGTATGTGCTCTTTAATTTCGGAGAAGCCATCAAATTAAACACGGATACACCGACGACAATCGAGACTAGAATAAGTTTTGTGAAGAGAACGAGGCGGGCAACGGAAGTGATAGCACCAATCATGGCAGAAACAGAGTGTCCAACTTAAATGCAAGCACAAATTTGAAGTTATTCCAAAAGAACGATCACCTCACATATGTACATATCCTTTTAAGATTGACTACCTATAGAAGTTAAAGTAGTCGGGATTGATAGTTCCAACACCCATATTGTCAAACAAGACAACCTTATAATATATTTGTTATTTAGAGCCACTTGAAGTTGGTTTCCGGAATCAATTTATTTGGTTTTAAAACTATACATGTACAAGCATTGATTTTTATTGTTTTAGGTAAGCCATTTTGCACTTCCTTTGATAATCCAACCTACACAAACCCGCGTTTTACGATTCTTTCACTATTTGCGTAACACAACATTATTGTTTTTCTCGGCTTCTCGCGCGGTGTCCGATACTTGCATTGACGCTCCAATTAATCAAGGTCCAACTCAACACGGTAACACGCATTAATCATGCATTTAAAATGTTGAATTACCAACAATTTGATTTCTTTTACTCAAAGATATGGTTTTTTTTTTTTTCTCTAAATAGAATTTGCTTATGAAAAATTTATAATCATACGTTTTTAAGCATATGTTTGTTTTCGTTCCACTCTTTGTGTGAAACTGCTTATATGGAAAGTGTTGCAGCTAACTAGAAAAAATGGGTATGTATGATAGAATTAAGTCATTAACTTTAACATGCATATACAAGAAAATTTATTTCTATATCGATCAAATTTATAAGAATAATATATGCTCCTACATAATTTAAGCAATATTGATCATAGAACTAACTTTTATATGCATATATATGAAAAGTTATTCCTATATGAGTGGAGGACTATTTCTTGAGAACTCTATTATAAACTTATAAAACACACATGAGATGCTTCTATTGAAGGTTTTTTCCCGTTTTGTATCTTTTATCTTATATATTAATTTTTCTAAAAGATCTTTCATATGTATATCTTGCATATATTTGTTACTTTCAATTTTTTGTCTGCATGTATTAAAAGAAGTTTATTGACCGCGCGAAGCGCGGGTAAATTTACTAGTTTAGAATATAATTCTTGAGCAAGCCTAGAATAATGTGTTCGAATTCTTTTCTGCCCAATTTGCTTGGTAAGGTTTTTGGCCTACTGATTCGTTTCTTATTTAAGTTGGATCTTTACACACATTTAAGTTTTCTGACGGCAAAAAGAACATTCCTTCTTTTTCCTTTTCTTTTATTTCTACCCAATCCTTCTTTCAAGGTGAATCGAACTGTCAAAATATTGGATAACAACATAAAACATGCAGCTTTAAATTTTGGATGGATTTGTCGCTGGAAAATAGGACAATATGAAAAATACAACACTTTTCCTTAATTAGTCCCTTCATTTTGAATTGGTTAGAGAAATTGTTCGCAGTCTTCAATATACAACATTTTTTTTTGTTTTTGCTCAAGCAGACATACTAAGTTTACTAACTAGTGCCATTACAAAATGTGACCCTTCCCAGTGCCTAGTTTGGAAGGACATTAACATAATAGTCATTTACAAACGAGGCGAGAAATTAAACGTTATAGAACAATATAGTAGCATTATTGTTACAACCACGTTCCGATGAGTATTTCGTCTACTTCTTGCACATTTTTGTTAGTGTTTCAAATTGACGATCCTTCTGCTGCTATTTTTGACCGCCCACATAGTTGACATTCTCATGCTTACCAGGTGTACTCGGAGATCTTATTTATCTGGAGTACGTAGTTCATTATTTGACTGGTTTTGATGATATCGTGATTTAACTTTGAACTCGGTGCATGCATCAGTATATTGCAACCTTAGATATATGACTTTCTCACCATTAGGAGCATAGAATGGAAAAGAATTGAAGCACTAAATGTCATCAAACATTAAACTCATCACAGTACTTTGATCTCCAATGAGTTTCATTAGCTAGCTCATCATATAACATGAACAATACACTTTAGAGTTGTGTAAAGACCATGTCAAAGAGAAAAAAGAATACCCCACTAGATCTTTACATATCCATGTAAGTTGTAACTTATACATGGGCAATTCGGTGCACGAATCATCTCCATTCACACAAGTTCTGGGGAAGAGCCACACCCCGAAGAGGTATGATATAAGTAGTCTACCTTGATGAAAGCATCGATGACTAATTTCACGGCTCGAACCTCATAATCTATAGATCACATTGAGATAACTTCACATCGGTGTTAAATGGAACTGCATAGTCGGCTGAAACTTGGAACCCATTCTTTAAATGGGGTAAGAAATTAAAGAAAGTGGTAGAACTCCAAAATACATGCGGCTGAGAGGCTTCTATAAATGCATAGATTTGACACATACCTGATTAAAAATTAACACTTACCTAAAGCTTTGTTCCCTTCCATAATACCTAACTCCATCTGAGATATCACACAATTGTGCTTATCCTTATCCAGCCACATGCAATATAATGAACATGGCATACTTGTGCTGGTGTTAATGAGAGCTTGAACCAAACGTGAGTCTTTATGCAATCTTCCCATTCTGATAATTTTCAGTTGCTCTTGCTTTGCCATATAATTTTATTACATTAGTTTTGTTTTTTTGAAGCATGATAATATATACTCAACGCATGCAAAAGATTAGTGAACGGTTGAGGATAAAAATCCAAGAGAAAATCAAATAAATGTAGAGTCCTGAGCCAAATTTGACATTTAAACCATTATTGTTCTAGGCTTCTATCCATAGACTGTCCAAAACTAACTCAAATACATGACATAATACCATCATGGCAACTTTTCGCTGTATTAGGTGACAAAACAATGACATCCCTTAAATTAAATGCTCTTTATTTTGATAGGAAACGAGTTTTTTATCATCGTCTAAACTAAGCCGCACACATAATAAGGTTGAGATTTAATAGAAACGCATTGTATTCAACAAATGGAGGAGAAAAGATTTTCACGAAGAGTTCTAATTAAATCATTTATCTAGTAATACACTATTTTAAACATCGGCCTCCCCTCCGCACTCTTCAATCGGCCTAATATTTTCTTGACCAATCGGAGCTACGTCTTTAATTTCAAACAACGCAGCATATCTTTAGTTTAGGTAAAGGATTTGAAACATCAAAGCCTACAATATCGTGCGAATTAAAGAATTTGATAAATAGACCATCAAGTCTAATCAAAACAGAAACACATCTTTTCTCCCCTAATAGGTAGTATACAAATTCACCACATAGAAAAGGTTCACTCTTGACCATTAACAAATAACAATCCAAATCATTACAAACGATCACACACCTTATTTAACCAAGCTGCCAAATAGGGAAATTAAAAGAGAAGGAAAAATTAGGATCCCTCCTCACAGTTCTTAATAACCTTCACTCTTAAACACACACAAAATAAATCCAATTTAAAGTCTGCTTACTTCAAGTAGTAGTGGAAGAAGCAGAAGTACAATCAGAAGCAACATCAGCTTCCACTTCCCTTCTATGAAAGTTTCGGTGACAGCCACAGGCTGCACAGTTAAGGGTGCCGGTAGTTCTCTCCGGAATATACTCCCGGCACCCATCGACGACGTGTCCACCGACACTTGCAGCATGATTCCTCTGGCACTCTACATATCTCACTGTCCTCACGGTAAAGGCTGAATTTGTAGAGTTTCTTGAGGAGTCATCTGATCTCCTCAAAACTTTTTTCATCTCTTGTTCAGCCAAACGAGAAAACTCGATGGCATATGGGTGAGTGGAAGAGAATAATGAGGAGACCGATTAGGATAAAACAGCTAGCTTCCCTTTGTTATCTGGAAACCCTAACCCTAGAAGGCATATTTATACAACAACCTAATAAAACCTTTTTCTTCGTATGAAAAAGTATTACGATACCAATTTTAATAGTTAATTTGTTGTGCATAATTAAAACTAGACTTGTTTAGATGTCCTAATCACCTCGAACTACAGTGTTTTTACAGTTCTTTAATTAATGTCTATCGGGGTCTTTTACGTTGGTAAGTTTTTTCTATATATAATGATCATTGTCATGAATTGATTGCCCAACTTCTAATTATGTAGTATCAAATTATCTTGCTTTAAAAGGATTTGCCGCTATATTTTTTTTTTTTTTTGGAAACATCTTAATAATTATTAATTCATTACATTATTTCCTTTTGGCCAGTAACAGTGATGTATTTTTATGGAATGAACAGCTATATATTTTTGCCTTTATATAAGCCTAATTAAAGTCATGTGGCCCTCACAGATGATAATTAAAGTTAGCTAATCTAGCACTGTCAAGAAAGTTCAAGAGTCTAATCGCAATATGTAATTTGACTATTATAGTAAAACAACATACCAAATCTGCATAGACAAACCTTTTGTCCTCTGTTTGAGTTTATTTCCATGCAGATGTAAAAACGGAATTCTTAGCGTAGTGAATAACACAATTTAAGAGGACGGATATCCAACTACAGATATTAAAAAGGAACGAGCTAGCTTTATACTCTTAATTTGCTTATGAAACTTTTTACTATTTTTTTTTCGCATTGTTATTTTTCAAGTGTATAATTAGTCGTCATTATTTTTATTTAAACACAATGTCATTTCTGTTGTCATTTAAGCAAATTACTATATGATTAGACATTTAGACACGTTAAGGATGTGTTAAGCAAGACTATTAGCTACTTGTGTTAAATAAAACTAGAGGAGCAAAATCCTTTTCTTCCTCTAACGTTGGCACCAGATTTTGCGCAAACAGAAATTAGGCCTCACATGTAATAACATTTGATTCATGGAGACAATGTGTTTGGCAATGGTGGATAGCGACCTCAATGAGCCTTAAATGTTTTTCACCCATTTCTGTTACACACTTATAGGTCGGTTGAAAGTTGCCGTGCTTCCAATTCTGAGCTCTTATTGTCGACTAATTTAATTTGGTCGTGCACTTTTCCTTCATTCTTGTTATGTTCCAATTCGATGTTAAAATAATCTGTGTGAACTCCAAAATTGATAGATGAAAGTGGAAATGACACAGCAACTTTGAATTTTAGGATATCAAAAATTGCAGTTGGAAACAATCTTGCAACTTGAGAATGAAATGGACACCTAATTGGAACCAGACCCCATTGCTAATCAAGTGACTCACTGAAATGTTGCCTTAATTTCTTAGCATATAAGTTCTATAAAATACGATAGCTTCCAGTAAGATCTAATAGAATCGTCAAAATTGTTTGCGCACATTGGTGTTACGTCTGATATGTTAAGTCGATAAAAAAAGTGGAGGGGTGGGGTGGGGTGAAGGAAGGTAGTTTAATATAATTATGATTATGATATGCATTAGATAAAGTAAGTGAAATAAAGTGCATAAAGAAAGTAGTCAGTAAATGTTAACGATAATGGGATTTTGAGGTTGATAGGTTTTTAATTAAAGATAAGAATGATTGTGCTTTTGTGAAGGTTAAATTGAATTATGACACACAAGGCAGAGTTTGTTTCTCACCTACCCGACCCATCTTGTGATGCCCACAGAAAAATTAATAAAAGGCTTCTGAATTTCATTAGCTTTGGGACCAGTAAACAAAGAATCTTAGGCACCTAAATTTAGCTTTTTCCTCTATTAGTTTGTGAATAGAATTGACGTAACTAATAATCAAATCAATAAGACAACTAAGCACGGTTTAAATTACTGACCCTGACAATGAAACTGTTTGCTTAAATCAGGAAACTTTGCGTTGATTGATGCTACTTGACACAAGCTAGATGCCGTCTCGTACTTTTGTAATTGCAAAACAAAAAAAACATTTGCTTTAATTAATATGATATCTAGTCCATTATTTTTCTTTCTTTTAATTTGTTGTTCTCCACACGATTAGTACACCTTAAAAAATTAAAATATCTTGGTGTGACTAATCAAAAAGATGACAAATGCATGGACAATTGTAGAAATTCTTTTTAAAATGCATGTGATTAAAAAATAGAAAGTATTCCAACGAAAAGTTTTAATATGTGCCACACACAACTGACATTAGTTGTGTGAAACATCTTTTTGTGAGACAAAAAAAATGGACCCACATCTTACACTAATGGGTCTACACAGTGGCGGACCTATGTATGGAGTTATGGTGCTGAAGCACCCATTGGGTTTAGCCAAATTGTATTATATATGAATGAAAATATTTTAAAATGCCAATAAGTGACCATGAGCACCTATGTTTGGTTTCTATGATCATTGTAAAACTTATACCGAAATTAGTAAAGCACCCACGACTTGTAAATTTTAGATCCGCCATTGGGTCTACAACTTTACTTTCATTTTTTTTTGTCTCACAAAATAACCATGTGACATTACAAAGACATTTTATCCTTGAAGTTTTCAATATGAAAAATGCCTGGATCTACATAACCTTTATCATCATCTCTATGATCCCCTTATTTTATAGAGATGAACTATGATCTGGAAGACTTCTAATCTATAGAAATTTAATACTATTTAAATATTCTTGAAAGAATAATTAAGAGGCAAGGTCAACGTACGTATCGTAAAGGTCAACTTAATCGAGTATTCTGTTTCTTTTTTCTATCACTCTCTAGTTCTTTAATTACGAATTGACTTGTTTTCTGTTTCTTGTTTAATTCTTACTGGTTACTGCTATTCAAACAGCTGTGGAACATATAAGATCTCATCTGGCCCCATTGTTGTAGTGTAGTATCTTCTGTTTCTTTTTCAAGGCGAATCAATGCAAGTCATCACTCATCACACAGCGAAAGTAGTCAAAGTTGACAAAATGGGAACCACCCAAGTTAAAGTTTAGCAACTGCAATATAGACCAGTCGATATATGGACCAGTTTAATTTTAAGACATAGTGGTATTTACAAAATATAAAATGTAAATATTTATTTTGCACTTATCTACAGGACCGTAATTATTCAAGGTGATTTACACTTTTTTCATCGTACTATATGCCGTTACGAAAAATAATAATTTAAATTCTTTCAGTCGTCCTCTTACCTAAATTTTTCCTTTGAACAAACATGAAATTAAATATATAGTACAGCAATTAGAGCACCTTTTAAACTACAGGTCATTTGCACTTTTGTCCCTATCTTGTGTTGGTCTTTAATTTTGGCCTTCAAGTGAGCTGATCTTTAATTTTTGCCCTTCAAAATTGAATTTATGCCTAGAGGAACATAAATTACGCATCATAATATCCACAAGTTATGTCAGTGCCCTTAAAGAACTTATGACTAGTTATAAGTTCAATTTTGAAGGTCAAAAATTAAAAGTTAGTCCATTTGAAGTGCAAAAATTAAAGACCAGTCCATTTGAAGGGAAAACCGTACAATTACTTCAAATTACCAAAATAGAATTTTGAGATAATGGTCAAAAACACACTTCAAGTATCACATTTTTTTGAGTTTCCAACCTGAACTATTATGTGTGAGAGTTTTCTATTTGAACTATTATGTGTGAGAGTTTTCTATTTAAACTATCACCAATTAGTTTGCAAAAACACACCTTAACTATCACTTTTTACTTTTCCTACCTAAACTATCACCAATTAGTTTGCCAAACACACTTCAACTATCAATTGATCACTTTTAATGAGGCGTGTTTTGCAAACCAGTTGGTGATAGTTCAGGTAGGAAAAGTGAATAAATGATAAAATGTATACGGCTTCATGCCCAATAAATTAGAAGAGTTCAAAACCGTTGCAGAGCCCAATTTTCAGTCGGCAAAACCAACATGGGCTGAATAACCATCCACAGTCCTAATAGGTGCTTTTCATCAAGTGGTCTACTTTTGTTTTCATCTCCACTTCATTGTTTTTGCGCGGATTGTCCTTCATTTGGGGTGGTCTTTAATTTTTGTCCTTCAAATTGGTGGTCTCTAAGTTTTGTCCTTCGTCTAATATCCCGAGGTTGTGAATTCGAACCCCAGCTCAATAAAAAATAAAAATAAAAATCGCAAGACAGATGTTTGGATTCGCAAGGCAGAATTTTGTAAATTCTGTCCATCCTTAAGGCCAAAATTCTGCCTTGCTAATCCAAACTCTACCTTGCGATTTTTCTTAAAATTTTTGACTGAGCGGGGATTCGAACCTGAAATCAAATAATTTTTAGCGAAGGACAAAGGTTAAAGACCACCAATTTTAGGGACAAAAATTAAAGACCAACCCCCAGCCAGCGGCAATCCTGCAAATTGCCCTCTCCGCTTTCTACTGGGCCAGAGCACGAATAGCTAACTTGGAGCACAGCTGTTTAAAGAAAAGTTGAAAATTATGTACTTAACATTTAGGAAGAAACTGGGGCCATTTGCACTTTTGTTCCCATTTTGTGTTGATCGTTAATTTTATCCCTCAATGCAAACTAACTTTTTCGCCGGCATAATTTTATATTTTCGCATCATAATATTTCACAAGTTTTAAATAAATTCTACGTTTTTCCCTTTACGTGGGTTGGTCTTTAATTTTTGGCCTTCAGAGTCAAACTTACGCCTAGCAGGACATAAGTTCTTGAATGGCGAGAGACATAACTTGTGAAATATTATGATACGAAAATATAAACTTATGCCCCGCGGAAAAAGTTGTTTTTTCTTGAGGGACAAAAATTAAAGACTAGCACAAAATAGGGATAAAAAGTGCAAATGACCCAATATTTAGCCGTCGCAGAATCAACATGAAGTATGCGGGACTGAAGTTGAAAATTGTGATTCTGAAACTTGAAACTTCAAACATATAGATCTGAAGTATGGTATTGTCAAACCAACTGAACTTGAAACATTTGGGTATGGCGTAAGCTTGATAGTCATCACTTTCATACCCGTAATTCAAAAGTTTGAAAAATTTCGATCCAAAAGATATAAAGTTGGGAATCAAAACCTAACTTCAGACCCCAATATCTGAAGTTGACATTTAACCAAAACGAAAAAAGATTTTTCAAAAAAGAAGATGATATCTTTTTCTTAATCCATTAAAGAGGAATATTTACAAAACTTTCAAATGTCATGAATATATGCAATATAAAACAACTCGTGAACTAAATAAGTTGAGGGGCATTTTTTCCGATATTTCACGAATCACGGGGGTAATTTTTGATCCTTTTAAAAAAAATTATTTTGTAATGATTCCGTCAGTTAAGTTGTCAAATAAGAGCAAATATGTGTCACTTTTGTATCGGCGAGAGCATAGTTGATTCCAACTTTAAACCGGGCAAAAGTAAATCATTTTGCAAATTATAAAAACAATTTTGGACTGTCACGACCCAACCCATCATGACGGGCACCCATTTAAATCCTAACGGGCTAACTAACATACAAACCACCTAATCCATTCAATATGGTTTTTAAATAAAACAAGCTAATCAATCATTACTTATTTAACAACAAAAGAACAAGTAAATCATGCCATAAATGTTGTAGTAAGTGTGGAAGTTCTAGCTATTACAATCCCCAAAATCTGAAAGTCATCGTACAGGACTCTAAGCCAAAAACATGTCTAAGAACTGAAATATGCCTAATTAATATCCATAATGTCCAGAATAAGAAAAGACATCCGAAGTAGAAGATCTTCGGGCGGCCTGGCATGAGAAGAAGCTCACCCCAAAATCTGTCAGCAATTATCCTCTACGCTAGATGTGAGGACGAGTAGCGGTCTCTATATCAAAATTTGCACTTAAAGAATGCAGCAAGGTAGTATAAGTACAAACACTATGTACCGGTAAGCATCATAGTCCGACTAAGATTAGTATCATGCATATCTTATGAAATCAATAAGATAAACAAGCCAGTCAATCATACACGAATATCAATACATCACAACAAATCACCAAATTGCTAAGAATCACAAACACGTCAACCACAACAGAGATAAATTTACCACTATACCCCCACTCGCTGTACACACATGCTATCTGATGTCATAGCTCAGTAGTCATGACCTGCAGGGGACCCATGGTGTCCATGTACCAATCGTTCGGGAACACTCCTCGGACCCAAGCATAACCTTCGCTCCGGAACGAACCTCGGACGCTGGATACAACAATAAATCTCTCGTTTTCGAAATTATCCTCGGACCACGAGCTCATAATCTAGGCCACATGTGTGCCTTGTCATACCTTTTACAGAACAGTATTTCTTACCTTCTCAATAATCATATTCACTCATCATTTCATGTCCTAATATCCTCAAGAAGACTATATTAACTTCTCATCACAATACATCCACTGTAGATTAAATCACTCAGGAATATTGGCATAAAGCCTACACAACATTCAATCACAAGCACATAGGAGCTTAACCATACAATATCATGTAATGAATACTAGACATGCTTTCTCCTAATGAAATCAAAAACATACATTCAACTAACCAAACCATAACCTACCTCAGAGTAGGTCTGGAACAATGTCTGTCACTCTGCCACAACCTATCCTTTCCTTAAAGCCTCAGTACGTTCACGATCTAGAAATAGAAGACTCAATGAGTCACATTGTTCAATTTGCAAATACCAAGGCAAGAAATACCCTTCTCTCTCCCCATTCTAAGGGTGGATGATTTTCTAGGTGATAGACAACCTATTAAAAGCCCCTAATATTCATAAACCATCAATTTCTACCACATTCCATCAACATTCCCATTACAACAGTTTCCTATGGCAAAGGCACCATTTTTATAGAACCCTAGGTCTTCAATCACTTAGTTTATGCCTCTAATCGTTCAATTTATGATTAAGAGCAACTAACCAATGCATTTAGATGATAACTAAGCGATAATAATCATAACCCATCAAGTTTAGAAGGTTTATTAATATTCTAGGGTTTCTATTTCAATTTCACCATTAAAGACCCATGGAGATGATTACAATAATTAAGGAGAAATGAATGATAGAATGAAAAGCAATGGAACTTACCTCACAAGGTTGTCTTGCCCTAGCTTGAAAATTCTCTCTAAGTGTTTGTTGGGAAGTGTGTTAGGGTGTTATGAATGAGAAAATAAGACTAAGGCATTAAAAATCCTGCTACTGCTTCCCGTCAACCGCTGCTGCGGTCACTACGCCGCTGCAGCGGTCCCACTATAGCGGCCAAGCCACCGCTATAGCGGTCCCAAGATAAATCGACTCATCGCTATAGCGGTCGCCACGCCGCTATAGCGGCATCGCTGTAGCGGGCAAAGGCCACCATAGCGGCCCCAAGAGAAATTAGCTGGCCGCTGCAAGCGGTCAGCCCACCGCTACAGCGGTACTCCCACCGCCACAGCGGTGAATTTTGGGCAGTAGCTCGATTTTCTGTCCATTTTTCCCCCTATCACCCCACATTTCATCCAAGGCCTCAAAACACAACATAAAACATGCATACATACAAAAAGACGCCCTACGAATCCAACCGCGTCCTCAGAATTCCCAATGGAGTCTTAAATTCCCATAACGACCGGAAGGTCGTTACATGGACTTATTCGATTTTTCAATTTGAACACCCCTATCTGCTTCAATGGTAAAGCCTAAAAATAAGCTGCTTGTTATCTCCAATTGCAATTAAAGAAAACCACATGGAAGAGTTAAATGCAGCATGAAGTGGCCTATAAGACTAGCAAAGGTCTTTGTCCAATGGAGCACATGACTCTGTTTCCTATATGTGATCTGCCCTTGACTCTTGTCCATTTCTTGGCTGAGTAACTGTATGGTCCTACCCCATGTGACTACATAATCCTAAAATTTCTAATCATTTATTATTACTTGGACTCTCTTGATTTGGAAAAGTAAGAGAGCAATGATTGTTAAATGCCATCTAATGGGGTTATGGGGTCTCTATTTAGCAGGGACCATTCAACAGAGTTAACGGATCGTTTTGCTTATGAGTTTGACTTTGATGCTCTTTGTACAATATTCCTTTTAACAGTTTACATCCTAAATATCTGAGTTATTTGTATTTGTATCATTGTATTACCAACTGATGTATATCAACACCCTCTAGTCTCCGTTCGTCCCATCCCATTTTATACGACAGTTTTTTACCGTGGGGTTTGTGCTCTAAAAAGGCTATGAGCGTTCATGTGGCTATAAAATTATGTCACTAAAGGTATAATTGAAAGTTTATAGTTAAATTATTTTCATAAAATGAGATAGAGTGAGCAGTAGGAAAATACGAACGTTAAATGTTCAATATAAACTCACACTTAGATTGAAATTGAACATGAAACCTCTTGGTCTTAGGCTCTAAGCACATACACCTAGATTTTGGCAATCACCACATTTTTTTAATTCAAAGTAAAAACCAGATTAAAGTTTTATATTAATGACAACAAAATCATACTCCCTCCGTCCATTTTTACTTATCCACTATACTAAACATAGATGTCCACTTTTACTTGTTCTTAGCAAACCAAGATAGAATCTAACATTTAGTTCCTAATTTACCCTTATTATTTAGTATAATCACTTCTAAATGCATTTCCCAAAACATTGAATTTATTATATTCAAAGGGTGATATAATAAAATTTTCATTCTATTTTTAGCTTTTGAATAGGCTCGTCAAGTCAATAAATCACAAGTAAAAGTAGACGGAGAGAGTACTTAGTACAATCTTGACTTGGGCGGTTGTGTTTATCCGCCGAATCAAGTTATATAGTTGAAAATTGGGGAGGGCACTTTGACATGTGAGCATTTAAGGCAAATACATGCAAATTTCCAAAGCAATTGCTGCCCACATACATTGGTAAAGTATGATAGCAACGCTTGATCAGTGAACAAGTGTATCATGTGAAGTAAGTAATCACATTCAAGCTTTTCTATAATTGTGAATATGGGCGACTTTAGCATGTCACAGGGTGTATGTTAAATGGAATGTCCAATTTCTCCCTTATACCACCTGAATATTCAAATACAAGTAGTTGTTCTTTCCAATTGTTTAGTAATAACTGGTAATAAATTAGCTAGATGCACCTCGTAAGATAAGATTGGAACATTCAAAATGAATATGTATTCGTAAAATATTCTTCACAGTTGAAGGGAAATATATTGAATAAACGGGATACATCGTTAAGCATATTCTACCTAGTCTGTCCATAATCATCAAGATGATAACAGAAATGTTGCAAGCAAAGGAAATTTACTAATATCCTCTAGATATTGTTGTATTTTAGTTATATATAGGGCATATTATTATAGAAAGAAATGCTCGTTGACTTTGAGGTTTTCTAGGTATGCTCAAGAGGTTAGTTTCTAGAAGGTCAAAAAGATTGCTGCAGGAAACATCCAAATCGTCTAAGCTGCGTGTATCCTCGGTTTCATGCAGGTAGTGCTCAGTAAACCAAATAGAGATTGAGTTTAAGTTTTGTGTACCAATATAGTATTGTATAGATTTTTTTACCTCATCAACAGATAATTCTTTATATCAAATTGAACATAGTTACTTGAAAAACAGATTGAGAACTTACTACAATTAGTTATTATACCACTTAGTATATTAACTATATATATGACTTAAATCCAGTAGACATTAGAGAATGAGTTGTTTTCTTAATTAGCAAAACATAAAATTCTTCTAGCTTAATTGAGTACTGCTCAATTTAATCATAAGATAAATATACACTAATGTTAAAAGCGTTGCACCGGACAAAAAATAAGAATGAGGATGTCACAACTCACATCCATACCTAGTTAAACTGCTGGTAATTAATGGATAAGAAACAAAAACATAATGCAACAAATAGAATCCCCCAAAATGGAAAAACAAAAAAAAATCCTTCTAAATTAGTAAATCGTCATTTTCATCAAACAACCAACTCTCCAGCATTACTGACAATGGGACTTCATCATCCACTTCTCTCTTGCTTTCTCCATGAAATTTACCAGCCTCAGGTGTCACAGCCTGAGAAGATGGTTCAAATGACTCGAGTGATTCAAATGAAGACGAATATTCGGTCATGGCATTGTTATTACAAGAGAGTTGAGTACTTGTTGAAGTCTTTGACTGCTCAGAATTATTCGTGGAATCACTTGTGGTCCACTGTTTGAGTAATTTGGCTATGTTTTCAGCACTTGATGCGTAAGTAGAAGTAGAAATTTTCCCTTCTTGTTTTAAGTTTGGCTTCACATCAGTAATTGTATAGTCGGGAATTGGGCTTGATTTATCTAGTGACAAGGCATTTTGTAAAGCTTGTTTGGCTGTGTTTATATCAGTTTGAAGTGTCCTTTCCCACTGGCCCTTGGATGTTGAATTTAAAGATGATAAACATTGTCCATCACTAGAGTATGAATCACTACCAGAGCTTGCTTCAAGCTTCTTCAACTTCTTCGTTAAATGAGTATTCCAATAGTTTTTGATGTCGTTATCCGTTCTCTCCGGGAGATATGAAGCTATTGCAGCCCATCTGTTGCAGAGACACAGAAAATCAGTAATAGGGGAAAAAGTGATTACTACTATTATTATTTAGGAAACAATTACTTTTAAACTCTTCCATAATGACAAATGGTATAGATCAAGCGACCATCCAGATCCATATAAGCATTATTCAAGCTCCCTAATATTCAATCCCATAAAAAGTACTACTCCCTCTACTACATTTAAAGGAGTACATTTCTCTTTTAGTCTGTTCTAAAAAATGACACTATACCTTTCTATATTTGAAAGCTATTTACACTTTGAGCATTTGCTCTTTTTACTGCCATAAAAATGTCATGACATGTTTTAAGACCATAATGTCTAAAGTTACTTTTAGTATATGCCAAAGATTACTCTTTCTTTTTTAAGCTCACTATATAGTCCTTTGTCCTGTCAAACACATTCATATAAAACGAAATGAGGACCATCAAGATAGGTATAATTAAGGAGAGCATACTTGTTGCCTAAAAGAGCTTGGAGCTGGATAATCATCTTCTCCTCTTGATCAGTGAAGCTACCCCTCTTGATTCCTGGTCTGAGGTAGTTAGTCCACCTTAGCCTGCAGCTCTTGCTACATCTGCGCAACCCTACATGAAAATAATAATAATTCCTGATATAACTCTTACTATATAAACTTAGAAATAATCCCGATAGAACTTACTGTATGAACTCATTTAGTAAACCAGATTGTGAATATAAGAAAGGAAATAGAGAAGTAAAGAAAGAAAAGAACCTGTATGAGTGGGAACTGATCTCCAATTGCCTGGACCATGTTGTTGCACAAAAGAGACCAACATAATATCTTCTTCAGGAGTCCATGGTCCTTTCTTCACCCCTATTTTATCACAACAAGGTGGTCTCCCCATCTCTCTCACCCCTCTTTCTTTTCTTTGTATATTTTATACTACAACGAATAATGAGTTAGTAGTCTTCTATTTTTCTCTTTCTCTTCTTGGAAAAAGCAAAGACAAAGGTTTAGGGTGCTAAGGTTGTTTGATCTGCATATATAGAAAGAGAGAATACGCTGACCCCAAATTAAATAAGAATAGGAAAGGAGTACTGGAAGGGGGTAGTGAAAGAGTCAAAAAGTGACAGCAAGAGCATTTACTCCTCCCATGGGAGAGGCTCAGCTAAAGTCAGCTTCTCTCTCTCTCTCTCTGCCTCCTCGAAACCGCGTGGGCATTCAATGTTAGCTATAAATCATTAATTCTCCCCATTAACCATCCTAATTAAGGCTCTGTGTGATTTTTACTAACTCTACTGCCTCATCAAATAAAGCAGTAACAATTAACGAAAATTTCAACTCATTGTAATTTGAATAAGTCAAACCTACTCTGTTCCAAGATATATAGTGGTTTCCAGGGACAGGGGTTTCCCACTTTCTTCACTGTCTTCTGTTCTGCCATGAATATGGAGATAAACAAAAAAAAAAAAAAAGTTAATTGTAGATACAGGGTGATGCAATGACACTGTGTATTTACTTTATATCGTGTAACACCAACACCCTGCATATAACGAGGTCCAAATGATGTGATCCGGGATGGTAAGGACTGGAGTCATGTTCGAACATGATGTTACTTGATAGATTAGGTTAAAAGTTAAAGTAGCGGTAAGTGACGGATGCAGCATGCAAATAACCGGATCTTTTGAATACGGTACTTTTAATGCGGAACATAAATTTATTTATAAAATTCTACTAAAATTATAACAAATAGTAATTCTAAACCCAGAGTTTTACAAATAAAATGGGTTCAATGAACCTTAAATACTTGACCCATATAACTAAAATCTTGAATTAACATGGTGTTGCGGCCTTGCTATAAGCTGTAGCTTTTAAATCAAGGTAAACGCTTGATCCTAACTCTCTATAAATACTGATTCTGACTATGTATTTTTGGTTGTTCTAATTCTTAAGATCTAATACTTTCTCATATTCATTTTACATGAGGGGGTACGATATTGAAACTACTTAATTTTCATCCTGAATTCGAACTTAAAATATTTAAGCATTTTGAAACAAAATTTATATATATATACAAAAACTATGTAAAATGTACTTCTACTATAAGTCATGAGTCAAGAATAAGTAACACTTCCAAGATATTTTAATGAATCACGAACAGTGCCATATAGAACAGAGGGCGTACTGTACAATGCCACATGCATCTAATAAGTTACTTCATATCTAATGCATGTAAGTTACATAATGGAGGGACAAGGGACAATGACATTCATATGCGTATTAATCAGCCCGACCGGACCTCCAATCAACGATCAAAGAAGACGGTGAGTACCTTTAATATGTACTAATTGAACGCTACCCACTATTATTAGCATTCATTCACAATTAAGCAGTTGTCAAATGTAGTATCAACTGGACTTACGGCTATGGGCCTAGAGACGTTAAACCTCTGTTTCGAAGTTGTAAACTGAGGACAGTACGATTTGCCACATTAGGGCTTGTGAATTATGAATGACCTTTCATTAACCATAAATCATAGTATTAGGATTTCATACTATGATTGGAGCAGTCTAATTATGATTGGAGCTGTCTAATTTAAGCAATAAGACAGTCTGTGTCTTCTAGAATGTATAGTAGGTCTTGGACCGAATTAGAAATTGTCATGGATTTCTGAAACATAACATGCTCGCTTGCTTTCTTCTATAATTGAAAATGAGAAAAATGTTATCGAGCTGAATCATATACAAATAACAAATTGTTTGACAATTAAGATTCATAGGTCATCCATTACGTCAAACCTCTGTCAACTTCTACATCGAACATGCAAATACCAGCATTAAATTTCGTATGAAAAGAAACCGAAGTATGTGTCTTAAATACTTGTTTAGTCAGCTGAAAACACATGCAACCAGTGTCTGCTATCTTCCTACGGACTTTGAAGTAAAAAATGGTAATTGAGGTGTGTTTTGCAATTTAATTGGTGATAATTTAGGTAGGAAACTCTCACACATGATAATTCAGGTAGAAAACTCAATAAAAAGTGATGCTCGAGATGTTTTTTTGACTCTTGACTCTTAGTTTAAACACCGAGCGCGAATATGCGATTATTCACATTTGTTACAAACAAAAGATTATTCACGATATGTGATGTAGTTTAGATAGAATGTGGCTAGTGTTACATGTTGACTTGTGTGATCATTTTACTTTAAAAGGTTAAGCCATCAGGATATAAAATATTTATACGTATTCATTTATGGTCTTCAACGTACCATCACGTGTGTTTTGATTCTTTTCGAGTATACTATTGAAATGTGTTACCAGTGGTCAGAGTCTTCGACTTCACTGTGTCTCACTTGTCATTCATAACAAAACGACATCTATTTTCAAATTTGTTAGGGACTTTTCCTTTATTCAATTTGGGCTCTACTGAAGACACGAGAAATCAAACTGGGTTCACATTCTCATTGGATTGTTATGGCATTCTCAATTGGACCCCCTTCATTATACCCAAAAGCGTTTTTTATATTTCTAGCAAACCTCCAATCCAGTCACTATTCATGAGCATTTTACTTTGAGCCCATATTGACGAGATTCCCATCCCAGAGTCTAAATTTGTTTCGTCAATTTTAACGATTCAACGTTTAGAGGGCAGGCGTATAATAAGGTGTGGTCCTTCAATTTTGTATTAACTCTCCTGAAATTGAATATGACAGTTCAAATTGGGAATTTTAATCAATATATACAAAATTATGTACCTAATTATTACTTTTAGGGAGGGTCAAGTTAATTACCTAACATAAATATATTTACCAATGTAAGGGATTTGACTCCAATCTTTCTTGTTTTAGGCTCCAATAACTTGAGCTCTAGAGTGTCGATTTCCGTCCTCAAAGACCAAGCTAGATCTCGACCAAATCCAAATTTGAATCAATCTTCATCCCACAATTGCTAAAACCAATTCTAACTCCAAACACCAACAGATTTTTGAATGCAAGTCAAATGAATCGAAACAAGGAACTCAAACTCAAAACAATGGAGCTTTCTTTTTCTGAATATGAAAATTTGAAAATTTGAAAATCTATTAAAAAAGCTTCGAGTTTTGGGCTAAAATTATCCCTTATCTATGGGAGTAGGGTCCCTCAAATATAACTCTGAGCATATTTAATCCCTTATCTATAGGAGTAGGTTCATTTTGGTCCCTCAAATATAACGCTTAGCATGCTTAATCCCTTAACTATGCTACAATGGAGCACTTTTGGTCTCCCTAACAGAACAGTGCTAAACCCTTGTAACACTTACGTGACTTGCAAGAGGCTAAACCTATCGGACAAAAATACTAAACTCATTCACCTTTCCCCCCAACTTCATATGAAGAAACACTTCACCGGAAAAAGCCCTAGCCTCTCTGTAGAAAGCTTCAATTAGTTGGAAGAAAAAGAAGCTGATTTTTTAAAACAGGCAGAAATTTTATCTAATATATTGAAATTTGCATTCACATGCTTCCAAACAAAAAAAATGGAGCGGTTCCACCAATTAAGATAATTTATAACAATTGTTAAAAAGAATTTAGACTTTTTTAATATTTAACAAAAAAAAAAAAAAAAAAAAAATATAGTCACATGCTTCCAAAATAAGTGGAACGGTTCCATGTGTGTTGCCAGATTACCGTTTAAGAGTTGGTTACCAAAAATATGATCCAAATATTATGAGTTGCTTTGCTAATATCTTAAATGAGTTGCATTTTTTTAGAGAAATGCCACTACTCTGCTTTGCATTTTGTCCGGTGGATTTAGCCTCTTACGAGTCACGTGAGTGTCACAAGGGTTTAACACCGTTACTTTTTAAATGGGTATTATTAGGGAAATCAAAAGTGCTCTACTTTAGCATAGTTAAGGGATTAAATATGCTTAGCGTTATATTTGAGGGACTAAAATGAACCGACTCCCATAGATAAGGAATAATTTTAGCCCAAAACTAAAAAAACTCCATTGATAACCATTAAAAATTTCAAAGTTTTGATTCGAAGTGTTTTTTTTTTTTTTTTTTTTTTTGAAATTGTTATTTGTTTGGATTGCTATTGCTGCAAACAAATGAGAATATCTTTTGGAGTTTATATCTCAACTTTGAGAGATTTGGTGAAGATTATAATTGGTTTTGGTTGAAATTTGAAACTCAAAGTGGAAGACATAATTAAGTTGTGTACATACACACAGAATATGTAATACAATATACAAAATATATATAAGTTGGCGAAGTCAAAAATTTCATTAAGGTTGTTCAAGATTTAATATATAACTATAAAAGTAATTTTTGACTAATATACACAATATTAAGTTCTATAGGCACAATATAATTTTTCGATGAAAGGTGTTTAATTGACCATTCTTCAATCTATATTGCTACCACTACGTACATATAATAGCATAATTTTATGCGAGTTATATGCAAATTGTATATAAGTTGCATGTTTTGATCAGATTTATATTCAACAAAAGTTTCTGTATGCAAGTTGTATGTCAGCTGACCGGATTCTATGCAACATAAAGCTGTATGCAAGTTATATGTAAGTTGTATGGTTTGATCAAATTTGTTTATATATTTATGAAAAACTCCCGTTACTTTTTGAAACCCCAAAATCTCTCTAAACCAGATAAATAAGGGCAATTGGCAGGAATGCCCTTATTTTGGGGTGGTCTTTAATTTTTGCCAATTATATTGGTGGTCTTTAATTTTTGCCCTGCGTTAGAACTTCTTGGTTTGGAGTTCGAACCCCTGCTCAGTCAAAAATTAAAAAAAAAAATCGTAAGGTAGAGTTTGAATTCGCAAGACAGAAAAACTCTGCCTTCAGGAAAAGATTTGCCTGCAAAACTCTGCGTTAGGCAGAATTTGGCTACCTTAAGGCAGAGTTTGATTGCAAACTCTGCCTTAAGGCGATCAAACTCTACCTTAAGGCAAAATGCAAAACTCTGCCTTAAGGAAGAGTTTGGCATGACTGAAGGCAAAACTCTCCCTTAAGGTAGAGTTTGTCTCAAAACTCTACCTTAAGGCCTAGCTTTGCTACAAAACTCTGCATTACGTTTTTTTTTTTTTTTTTTTAGTCGGGGTTCGAAACCCAAACCTCACGGTATTAGGTGAAAGGGACAAAAAATTAAAGACCACCAATTTGGGGGGCAAAAATTAAAGACCAGTGCATTTGAAGGGCACTCCGCACAAAAAAACGGATAAATAATCTCTGTGTTTCAATTTATGTGGCACACTCTTTTGTTAGTCTATACAAAAAAGAATGTTTCTTTTCAATATTTAGCAACAATTTAACTTTATGAGATAATTATAGTCACATAAATATCTAAAACTTATTTTTTTTTTAATTTCTTAAACTCTCAGTCTAGTTAAATAGTGCCACGTAAATTGGGACCGGAGGGTAAGCCCGTCAACCAGTTCGGTTGAACCGGTTAAAACCGAAACCGAACTGGTAAAAATCGGAACCGGAACCGGTATAATCGGTTAACCATTAATTTTTTTACCGGTCCGGTTCCCATTTTTTTGAAACCGGAACCGGACCGGTTTAACCGGTTAAATTAAAAAAAAAATTTTTTTTTTTTTAAATAGCCGTTGGGCTGTGCAAAATTGGACCGTTGGCAACGGTCCATTTGCAAAAATGGCCGTTGCCAAACGGTCAAATACTTAATTTTTGGCCCCCCAACCCCCCAAACTTTTTTTTTAACACTTTAACCCATCCCTCACCCCTATATAAACCCTTCTTCATTTTCATTTTAATTCACACCAATTCACTCTTCTCTTTCTCTCAAATCTCAATCTCTCAATTATAGTTACTTTGCAATAATTAGTCACTTTATATTTCTCTCAAATAAATATTACAAAGTCTTATTATAGTTTCAATTATTAATTTTGCAATTATAATATTGTTGGTGGAGTTGGTGATTTTGCAACAATCCGAAGTAACTTTGGTGGATTTGCAATTCTAGCCGCCTTCACTTTGTTGAAAATTAATCCGGCAATTTGGTACCTTCGTTCCAACTCTATCTTTATTTTTCGCAATTTAATTTTAGCAATTTATTTTTTATAATTTAATTTACGCAATTTAATTCTAGCAATTTAATTTGTTGTGATTTATTTGATTGTGATTTAAATTAATTCTATTTGATAATGTCAAAGAGATTAAGACGTGGTGCCGTAGTAGTAGTGGTATTGTTAGGCGTGGGCTTAATGAGGAAACATTTGTGGAAGAAACACCTAATTTAGGTATTGATGTTGGAGAAATAATCCACTTTTAGGTCATGAGGCAATGCAACAATATTTTACCGACACTTTTAATGAAGACTTAGATGATGATGATGAAACACAACCCCCCGAAAATCCCATAGGAGATACATGTCCTGCACAATCACATACACAAGACGAACCGCCTAGAACTCGTAAGCCAACAGCTAAAGTTTGAAAATTTATGACTAAGAATAGGGAAAACCAATCGCCCACATGTACCCTATGTGGACAAGTATTTAGTTTTAAGCAAGGAACTGGTAAGGATGGTGGAACGGGTACACTAAATGCTCATATGAGAACCAAACATATGGATGTTTGGGGAGAGCAAACGGGTTCAAATGTATGGGGGATTCAAATGACGATAGACCCACGAATCGGTAGGAATTTTAAGTATGACAAGAAAAAAGAGCGTGTAGAAATAGCTAAAATGGTAGCTTATGATTGTTTACCATTTTCCTTTCCATCGGGTATGGGGTTTGTTACTTACATTCAACGTTGTTATAATCCGTTATTTGAGGGTATTCCTAGAAGTACTTGTAGAGCCGATGTTATAGATGCGCCATGTATTTAATTCTTTAAATTGTAATGTTTGTCTTACCGCTGATTTGGGTCTTAGTCTTAACAAGTTAGATTTTTTTTGCTATTACATGTCATTGGGTTGATGACAATTGGGTTATGCAAAAAAGAATTATAGCTTTTTTATATGATGAAGGAAAAGGTCGTCATGATGGAAATTTTTTAGTGGATTCAATGTCTACTATTATGAGTTTTTTTAACATTTATAGAAAAACACTTTGTATTGCTTTAGATAATGCTTCTAATAATACAAAGGCGATTGGTCTTTTAAAGAGAGAATTAAACCCTCCGCTAGAAAATATTTTTCATGTGAGATGTAGTTGTCACATTTTAAATTTAATTGTTAAAGATGGTCTTGACTATTTTGACGATTCTATTCAAAAAGTCGAAATGCGGTTGCGTTTTTTTTTGTAATGCTAATAGGGGAAGATTTAGAGATTTTAAGAATGCTTGTGTGGAAATTACCTTAGACCTAGGAAAATTCAAGTAGAAATTGAGACTAGGTGGAACTACACTTACATTATGCTACAACAAGCATATGAGTATAGGATTCCCATACAACAAATTCACAACAAATATAATACTAATAGTGAAGATTGGTTAAATTTTTCGCATTGGGACGATGTTAAAGAATGTGTTGAGCTCTTAGAAATTTTTTATAATGCAACTCTTGCTTTTTCTAGACAATTCTATCCCACGGTAATCGGAATTTTAGCCTACTTAGCGGAAATAGCTAGAGTTTTACAAGAGTATAAACATAAACCCGGTTATCAAGTGTCTATTTTTGAAATGATAATCAAATTTAAGAAGTATTTTTTTCCCATCCCAAATTTATTTATATTGGATTCTCTTTTAAATCCTTGTTTAAAAATGTCTTATACTAAAAATTTGGTTGGTCAAATTTATACTTTTTTAGAAATTGAAGCGGGAGTTCAACCATCTTTAGTCAAGCCGAACTCGCTATTGATGATGAGTTTAGAATTTTTTTTACTCATTATTGTAGTTTGGAAGAACGTGCTACACCTGTTAGCGTCGCCACGCCCTACTACTTCTCAAAGTAGCAAAAAGGGCTTATCGGGTTTAAAAGTTTTACATTCACAGCCAACTTCTTCTTCAAGTGCAAACTTTGATGAATATAACTTTTATTTGATGCAGCCAAATGTAGATATCAAGGAACTGGATGACTTGGACGTCTTAGCATGGTGGAAGAAGTACAAGGCAAGTTATCCGATACTCTCAAGAATGGCTCGAGATATCCTTACGGTTCAAGTATCAACCGTGGCTTCGGAGAGCGCATTTAGCCAAGGAAGACAAAGAAATTGGAGACCATAGACATTCATTATCCGGCTTTAGCTTGCAAGTACTAGTGTGCATTCGCGATTGGATTAGATCGGAGCTCGCAACCAAAACTTAGAAGCGGAGGAAGGCGAAGAGGAAGAAATTGAAGATTTGATAGCTAGTGGACCGGACCAAATGGAAGACTTTGAAGATATTTCCATGACCGAATATAATGTGGAGGAAATTAACGAAATGGTTCAAAATTGGTGATTTTATTATTCGACTATTTCTATACTACTCATGTATTATTTGTAAGTTAAAAAAAAGAGAAAAGACATGTTTTAACCCTTGAACTTGGCACGAAAACTCACTTTAGCAACTAAACTTAAGTTGTATTTATATACCCCCCTTAACAACTTTCATTTCAATTATTTTCCACCCTAAAAAAATAATATCACTCTCACAAAATATACACTCGCGCTCATTGCCACATCGTTGCCACGTCATTGCCATGTCAAAAAATACCAACACTTCATTTTTTATTTTTCTTTTATTATTTTTTCTCTTTCTCTTTCTTCTTCACATTTTCTCTTCCTTCTTCTTCTTCCCATGCCGCCGCCGCCCTGCCCGCCGCCGCCGCCCAAAAGAAAATTATTTTTCTTTTATCATTTTTTTCTCTTTCTCTTTCTTCTTCCACTTCTCCCTTTTCTCTTTCTTCTTCACCCGCTCCTCTTCCCCCACCCCACTATTCCGCCCTACTACCCACCATCTACTTCCCAAAACTCCCCCCGCCGCCAGCCCCGCCCCCGCCCCCACCGTTATTGTTCATCACCCCACGCCCCGCATTCCCCATCTAAAATATACTTCTTAATAATCATATACACCCTTCCCATATATATATATATAACACCGTATATATATATATATATATATATATCAACAAGTAAAGAATCCATGGTTGTTTTTTGGTGTCATTTCGATTAGTATTTAGTATTGATCGATAACATTTTTTGGAGTGAACCTTTTTAAAAAGAATTATACCACTTCATTATATATATAATATATATATATATATTGATATATCTCCCGATTTGATATAAAATGATGTTTCTTTGTCGTGCCTATAAACAAAGAATATATATTACATGATTTATCTTTGTACGCATTGAGGTAGAGAAAAGATTATATTGTGCAAGGATATATATAAACAATGAAAAAGTGATAATAATATACTTCCATGGTGGTAGCCGGTGGAGTATAGGTGGCAAATGGGGGGAAGAGGACCCTTAATTTTTATTTAATTTTATTGATTTATTATATAATAATAATATATATATTAGTATATATGTCATATATTTCTTTTTCTTTTTCTTTTTTGCCATAAGTATAAAAAATAATTGAAATGAAAGTTGTTAAATATATAAATACAACTTAAGTTTAGTTGCTAAAGTGAGTGATTTTATAAGTTCAAGGGGTTAAAACATATATTTTCCCTAAAAAAAAAACTATATATATATATATAAAATATATATATTTCTTCTATTTACTTGTGTTCATATTTTTACTTTTATAAAGTTAGGAATATACCTAAAATATACTAAGAATATACTTAAATTAAAAACTAGAAAGTTATATACTTGAAAATAACTAAAATATACTAAAAATATACTTATATATATATATATATATATATATATATATATATATATATATATATATTATAAGTATATATAGTATATAACTTAATATATATATATATATATATTAAGTTATACATATATATAAGTATATAACTAAAAATATAAGTATATTTTTAGTATATTTTAGTTATATATATATATATATATATATATATATATATATATATATATATATAAGTTATACTTATATATAACTTAAACATATTTATATATATTAAGTTATATAACCTATATATATACATATATTGATATATATATAAGTATATTCTTACTATATTTTAGGTATATATATATATATATGTATACGTATATACGAATTTATAAACTTAGAAAACAATTAAGCTATAAATAACATAAGTTATAATAAGTATATATAGTATATAACTTAAACATATATATATATATATATATATATATATATATATATATATATAGTTATATAACCTACGTATATTGATATATATACGTATTATAATAAGTATATATAGTATATAGTGTTAACTTAAGCATATAACTTAATATATATATATATATACACGTATATTCCGTATTACTTTATATTAAGCGTTAGTCAAGAATATTTAAACTTTACTTATAAACTTGTATAACATATGTAAATATACCTACAATATACTAATAAATACTATAATATATATATATAATACAAAAAAAAAAAAAAAAAAAAAGGGTTTTGAAGGTTTTTAACCGGACCGGTTCCGGTTTGAGGTTTCAAACCGGTAAACCGGAACCGGTTAAACCGGAACCGGTTAAACGGTTCCGGTTTTTTAACCGGAAACCGGCCGGTTCCCTAACCGGTTACCGGTCCGGTTCCGGTTAAACCGGTTAACAGGCATACCGGAGGGGTATTATCCAATTTTTGTACGTATTGAAAAAAAATCCTTTTTAAGTCTTATTATCCAAATACTCGTATATCCCCTGGCATTTGGAACTAAACGTTAAAGTTCTACTAACGATCTGATGCTCCATGGCTAACCCGTACGCATCAATGCTTAATACTATTCTCCGCCGAGTAATAACCCTAATCGTTGCTTCTATAATAATCATCGGAATAGTTCTCTTCACAATCTCTCTCATTATTTTTCCCGGTATGCCTAATATCCAAGTGGAATCACTCGCTGTTTCACACCTCAATCTTTCAAATTCCCTCATTACTTCCAACTGGGATCTCCATTTTTCTGCTCAAAACCCCAACAAGAAAATCACTCTATACTTGGAAGATATTGTAGCTGCTATTTTCTATGATTCACTCTCACTTTCTGATACTAATGTTCCACTTTTTTTATTTATTTATAAGGGTAATGAGACCACTCAAAAAGTTGGTTTTGCTTCTTCAGGGTCGTATGTGGAGAAATGGGCTTTTGATGCTATGAATAAAGAGATGGATGAAAAGAAAAGTATTGGATTTAATGTGAGAATGGTGGGTAGCGTTTGGTTTTGGAGGACAAGTATGAGTTATTTTAGTGTTTATTGTGGGGTTTTTTACTGTTGGGGTTAGTTTAAATGACTCTTCTGGAAACTTGCTTGGAGGGCCAAGGCAGTGTGTTCTTGGGATGTGATAGTGAATTTAGGATTTCTAAAAGATGAGTGCACTACTACAAAAAAGGAGGAAAGAAATGCGTTGAGTGGGGATTGATCTTTGAACCTATAGGTAAATAACTTAGCTTTCAATCAAGTGAACCACTAAGCCTTTTGTAGCATGAGTTCCATAAGGTAATACTAGATATAGTTTAAAAATTATATACATAATATATCGAATTTAATCGGATGAGCATGGTTAACGTGACCTTTTCTTACCACATAAATTCGCCACTGGTTTTGCTCTGAGAGGTGAATTCGGTTGACCTTTAGGTTACTAATTCAGTTCTTTCATTCTAGATCTTTACATTTTTTATAAATTGTATAAGCTAACTTGTTTGGAGGTTGTTATTAGCAATGTAGAGAGGATAATTCTGATTGAACTGGGTTATTGTTAAATGATATATCCAAACTGACCTTGATGGTTTCTTTATTTACATTGGTGTTAAGGTGGTTGTCGTTGTAGTTCCGAGGGAGAATGTGTTTTATAATTATGCGATTCTTGGGTTTCAAAATAAGTGTACATTTAGCCTTTTTATTTTGGTTAAAAATAAGTGTTCACTTTCACAATCAAGAATAAATTAATTAATTTCTTCCAAATTTACCCCTGTTTAGATAAGTGAGTTTTTATGTAATCAAGAAACTATATTGATTATTTAGTATTTAATGAAGGATAGTTTAGTCAAAATACCAATTATTTCAAGGAGTTAGATTTTCTTAAGGGGTATGCAAAAGACTAAGTGAACACTTATTTTGAACCGGAGGGAGTAGTTTACAGCACTAAGCAAGTCAAAAAGGGCTGTTGCAATTTGAATACTATGTTGTATTGCAAAATGAAGGTTGTTCATGTGTACCTGTAGATGAGTAATCTTGAGGTAATCAAGATGTAGGAATCTATCTATGAAATTATCTAACGAGCTAGACTGGATTGAGCTTGAAGCTCATCTGTTGAGATTGCAAGCCTTGAGAAACACAGAGTATAGAAGAAAGAAGAAGAGGATATTTTGTATTGCTTTGATCGATCAGTTACAAAATGTGAAGGAAGGAGATATTTATAGTTGTGGGAAATTGCCACCTGTAGCTTAGCTGGCAGCGGTCCCATGTGCACACATGTGCATTCTTCCACTAACTCTAACAACCTCCTAACTAACCCTTTTAACTAACTAATCCTCTAACTGATTACAATTACTTCTAATCAGAGGATTAGATTACATCATATTTCAATACTATCGATAGTTTTTATAACCGAGAAATCTCCAAGGCCAATGGGCACATCTTTAAACCCGCTAGATTAAGGACGCTTTCTACCCTTCTCCACTTAAATGTTGGAATCTTTCATTTAGGATGTCATTTTATAGATTATTTAATATTTTGCAGTATCTGAATTGTGATGTGACCTCAATAACTCATTTGGGGTTCCTAATCTGCCTTACACTGGAGAGTTCTTCCAAGATCCCCCTCCCCTGAATTTTTGCATTTTTCTCCTCTTGAAACTAACAGTTGTTGAAATTATAGGGGTGCAATATTTGTCACTGTGAAGGAGGTTTTGAAATTAAGGTTCTTGAATTCCCTTTATATTAAGCTTGCTCAGTGTCCCATTTGATTTTCTTGCTCAGAGTATAGGGCTTCTATAGCTTCTTAGGATATTATATGTTCTTTCCTTCGAGCGTGCCATCACAAGTAGTGTTCTTTATGTACTTTTTTAATGTTATAAGGTGAAAGTTCGCTCCTTCGCCTTCGTATTGTCCAAGTTCTGGTTACTTGTCTGAAATATTTTATTTTTGAAGTAACATGAAACAGCTTACGGAAATGTCTATATGCATTTTCTAGTTCATGTCTACTAGTGATACAAGCTTGGAGTACCTAAAGGTGACCTTCGCAGGACATTAGCCAATCATGTTATGGTGCATTGTTTTGGCAGGTAACAAGTGGCCATTTGTTAAGATGTTGTGGTTGTGGGGAAAATAGGTGATGGGAGGAAAACAATGGGGGAAAGGAGATGTAAAAGACTATTACCATGAGTCCTTTAGGGTAACCTCATAGTTCATGTCATTTCATGCAGTAGGCACGTTTGAGCTAGGCTAAGAAAAATTTAAGTAGTTCTCAAAAACACACTCAGGGGAGATGTGAATATGTAGATTATACTTGAGCTAAGTCTCTTTCAATTTTCAAGTGCTGTAGAATCATGCACTAGGCAGCTGCACCAGTGAAGTTTAGACTTATACCGGTAAGTATCTTAATAAAGATTTGTTGAAGTGTAAGAAATTTTCCTTCGTTGCAGATTTACAGCTGCATGTTCGATAAGTTGGAAGATCATTGTACTCTCTCTCAATCTATGTGGCAACTTGTTAGGTACTGGATTCCTTATTCCTTACGTAACGAAGTCGTAAGAAATAAGAAATTAACTGAGAATAGTTTCAATATTTAATGTTTGACGGAAAAAATTGTTGGGTGAGGATGATCAAGTAATCATGTAATTAGTACGAAAATGTGCTTGGTGTAGATTTCTCTCTGTTGCCGTCTCTATACCCTCACACCATCCCCAAAAAAGGCCTGTGCCAGTGTGTTGAGACGAAAATTTATGAGATGTCAATCTTAGTTCTTGCATTGCTGAGCTTTTCCTTAAACACGACAACTCAACAAGCTGGATTCGTTAGTGTCATTTTTGTTTTCAGCGGTACAAGTTCATCTGCTTTCCATGTCTAGGAAAGACAATGAAAATTCTCTTTTAATTCCAGCAATGAAAATCCTCTTTTAATTCCAGCCCTGAATGAACAAAGTGTTTCCTATGCAATCTCTGTCAATCCCGTTGACGATGATCCCCCTTCCGCCAAGCTACTTTTCCTTGTCTCAGGCAGACTGCAAGTGGGATTCATTGAAACCATGAACAAGATCTTCAATTAAACATTGCAAACTGGAGAAGTTTTTCATTTTCCCTAAAGGGCTTGGTCATTTCTAGTACAATGCTGAAGCTAACAATTGTGCTCGGGCTATATCTGCATTTGAAAGTGTCAAATGCAGGCACTGTTTCTGTTCCTAACTCTATGTTCAATATGACAATATTTTAGCTAAGTCATTCAAGACTGATATCATCACCTTTCAGAAACACAAGGAAGGTCTAGCCTGAAGGTGGAATGGTGGTGTATAGTTTAGCGTAAATATCCACTAAACTTCAATTTCTCAGGTGCGTATAATTTCTTTTCTTCCATAAAAGTTATGCATTAAGTTTTACTGCATTAATGTTCATGTCAACTTACCATGGCCATGTCCTGTCGAATGGTGTACATGTTCAGTCTAGACTTTCCTATTGACGATGGTCCTTGGTTTCGAAGTAAAAGAAAAATCAAACCTATCCTATCTATAGAAAACTTTTTGTTATTCCCTAAACTTAGAAACAATCTGAGGGGCCCATTTAACCATTAAAACTGAAATAGTACACCGACGTGTCATGTTGATAGATTGTTTTCTTAATAACCGCAGATATGGCACCTTCAATTTGAACCACACTTGAGAGCTTCATATATTGTCTTATTAGGAGCCTTATCGTCTCATCTTTACGTACGAACATATGCAATCACGTCATGACACTGGAGGATAATTTAACCACCCAGTTCAATAATTCCACATAACCTAATATTTCGATTTCGAAGTTGTACAAATAGAGTTAGATATACTCAAAATTCACTGTATATGCCGGAGTTAACACTGCGTTGGTGTGATGTAATCTCACTATGCGCTTCCACTCCCGGGATAATTTTACAAATAATCATTCAACCTTTTATTTTATTTTATTGCACCAAAGCCGTTAAATTGTAACATAAATATTACCCAATTTTGGCCAAATATCATAAAAAGTCCATAAATTATTTTTTATAACAAAAAAGTAATCAATTTTGCTTGAGTATCATATCAAATGTCTCATTTGTTTCATCATAATGACTTTCTTTGATGCTTAGCCATAGTTGAGTGATATTTTTATTACAGAAAATAGTTTTGTGAGTTTTCTAATGCTTAGATAAAATTGAGTGATTTTTTTTAATTCTGGAAAAATAACTAGTGACTTTGATATAATAAAATGAAATTTGAGAGACCATATGCCGAACGCTCCCCCTCCAGCAGCGCTTCAAACGTTCTGTTTTCATCTCTATTTATTCTTTTCTACTATCACAAACTAATACTATACTGTAATTTGAAATAAATATTGTTAGTGGAAGATATTGCCCTCAAGTACTGGAATATTGTTTTCCATATCGCTAAATTATCGCCTCCCGTTCCAAACTAAATATCTTTACTTCTTTTTAGTCTTGTCTCAAAATAGTACTTTTTAATGTTTTAATTGCGCTGACAGAAAAATTACACAAATTGTTTACTTATGCCTTGCATGTTCTTTTCATGTAACTACTTAAACATCTCATAATCAACTTCAGCATTACTATTCATTTAAAATCTAACTAAATCTTTCAGTTTGAAAAAGCAGTGAAAACATAAGTGGTGGCCCCTGTTATATTGCCCAAAAAGCCAAGAAATTCGGCCCAAAAGCAAAACTAAAGTGTGAGATTATTTACTCCTTGAATATGAGTATACTGGGGTAGTAACAAGATTATTTAATTCTAATCCTTCTTTTTTAATTTATGTAAACTTATTACTATTTGGAGAGTCGACGAGGTGGTTCTTTGATCGCATTTTTCTTACATTTTTTCTGAATTACTTGGATTATAAATTATCATGACTTATAGTACTTTTTAAATATATAAATTTTATTTTTACAAACTGGAAAAATCATTGTCGAAATTTATGGTCAAAATTATAAAGTTTGACCCTCGTACTCCGAAAAGATTCACATAAATTAAAACGGAAGGAGTATTAGAAAAAGTGCTGAAAAGACATCAAAAAAGGCGTGACCCTTTTCATTTTCCATTTTCTACCTAATTAGCAAAGCAACAAACTTGAGTCATTCACATAGGGTTTTCAATCTTCGTCTAATTACGCCAATATTCATGTGAACATGATCAATTTAATAGCAAACTCAGGATTTTCACTACGCAGAGTCAATATGCGCAGTGTAAATTTTAGACGAGGAGGGGTCAATTGATTTCCCAGATTTCCCAGATAGCTCTGCCCCGGGACCTGATTAGTTGTGAAAATCTTCCTCTTCATTGTCACAATCTGAAGTTATTTTTCATTCATTTATTAGAGTGTCTCTGTATCCACCGTCCAATATATATCTAGGAACCTTTTCAGAAACAGCAAGTAGCTTCTCCTTTTATAAATCAGTAGCCAATAGGAGCAGTCAAATTGAGGTCTAGTAACTAATTACGTGACCATAATTAATAAGCCGTCATAAGAAAAAAGGGCAGCCTAGATCTGAGTTTTAAGATTGAGATCTTAATTAAAAAGGTAGACATTTTAAAGTGACTGCATACATACTAAGTTACAGTGTGTGTAGCATCAAGTGAAAATCTTTTACATGATCATACAACTCATATTAAGCCAATTGAATATGATGAACCATAATTCATCTAATACAGTTAGTGTTGTTAATCATGTTTGTCATGTGATCGATAAAAAGCAGAACGATAAACGACACATAAAAGCAGCTATTTATAACACTGTTAACTTTATTGTGATATTGAAAAATGATTGTGAACTAACAAGGGCTTATAAAGTCAGTAACAAGTTCTGAATGAAAAATTGGTAGCTGAAGATGAAAAAAGCATCTAGATTTAAGAGGCTAATCGAAAACTTATACTAATAGAGATGTAGATATAAACAAGAAAATGAAATTGAGGAAATTATAAACAAATATCTAATTAAACATGATCAATGCGATCCTTAAAAGACAACTAATATACTTAGATTTCACTTTTACTTGGAGGAAATTGTAAAGAAATACTCCTTCCCTTCACTTTTACTTGTCCACTATACTAAAAATAAATTTTCACTTTAACTTGGTCACTATACTAAAAATAAATTTCACTTTTTTTATTCTTTTTATTTGAGGAATACGGATAATTATATTACTTACTAAGTAGAGTGCAAAATATTACATTGCATTGTGTCACTTAGGACACTTTGATTGCCCAGACTAGCAAGGAGACTACAGAGTCCGGAGCCAAAAGGGTATAAAAATACACGGTATAAACCAAAAGGGGGCGGGCAAAAATTTACATACCAAAAGCCCACGTTATACCCCAATTTTTTTTTTAATTGTCAGACCATTGAAGCCGTAAAAAAAAAAAAAACAATTTTTTAATAAAACGTGAATCCCTCCACGTTTTACAAATTATATTTGTAAAACGTGGAGGGATCCACGTTTTACAAACATAACTTTTTTCCCGCACGGTTTAGGGTTTAATTTGTAAGACGTTGCCTCTATTTAAATCATATTCGGCTATGTTTTTAATAAAAAAAATTTATTGATTTTTTTAATTTTTAAAGCATATAGTTAATTTTAGTGAATAACTCAAATAAATATTTTAATACATGCAATAATTAAATATGTGTTATATATGCGAACAGAAATAAAAAATAAAATATAAGTTAAATAAACGTCACACATTAACTTATTAATAAATGTTAAATTACATGATAACTATTAAACGGCACAAGACATGTTTTATTTTTTAAGATTTTGATTTAAACGTGTTATTTTTTAATCAAGACATAACTTTATTTTGAATATAAATCTAAGTCTAAAAAATATAAGGTGAAAAACTAGTTGTAAAGTGGTCAAACTTTAGATGGTCATAACTTTGCGCTCGGACATCCGTTTTACGCGTTTTTTTTTTAATAAAAAAAAATTATTGCTTTTTTTCATTTTTAAAGCATATAGTTAATTTCAATAATTAAATTTGTTTGAAAAAAACTTAGTGTTTGACCGTAAGGTTATTTTAGTCAACTTTATATGTCGAGAAAATTAGTCGACTTTATTTTCAAAAATTAAAATCGCGAGTGAAATTGACATTCACATGACTACATTACCCCCGGATTTTTACATTGAAATCTATTGCATATCATCATCTTATAAGTAACTAAAACTGAAAATTTCAGGCCAATTTGGGGGAAAATTGAAATTGAATGGGATAAAAGGTGTTTTTTTAAAAATCGGCTCGGCCTATGGCGGTTTGTCAGCATAGATCTCGAAAAAATACGCAAGTTCAAAAAAAAAAACGCGTAAAACGGATGTCCGAGCGCAAAGTTATGACCATCTAAAGTTTGACCATTTTACAACTAGTTTTTCACCTTATATTTTTTAGACTTAGATTTATATTCAAAATAAAGTTATGTCTTGATTAAAAAATAACACGTTTAAATCAAAATCTTAAAAAATAAAACATGTCTTGTGCCGTTTAATAGTTATCATGTAATTTAACATTTATTAATAAGTTAATGTGTGACGTTTATTTAACTTATATTTTATTTTTTATTTTACGTTCGCATATATAACACATATTTAATTATTGCATGTATTAAAATATTTATTTGAGTTATTCACTAAAATTAACTATAGGCTTTAAAAATTAAAAAAATCAATAATTTTTTTTTATTAAAAACATAATCGAATATGATTTAAATAGAGGCAACGTCTTACGAATTAAATCCTAAACCGTGGGTGAAAAAAATTTATGTTTGCAAAACGTGGATCCCTCCACGTTTTACAAATTATGTTTGTAAAACGTGGAGGGATTCACGTTTTATTAAAAAAATTGTTTTTTTTTTTTTACGGCTTCAATGGTCCGACAATTAAAAAAAAAATTGGGGTATAACGTGGGCTGATCCACGTTATACCCCTTTTGGTATGTAAATTTTTGGCCGCCCCCTTTTGGTTTATACCGTGTATTTTTATACCTTTTGGCTCCGGACTCGAGACTACAAGTGTCAACCTTGACATACTTTGTACATAGTAAACTACCCGAAAGATCAGTACTTAGTTGTCTTAACACAAAAGTAGGTGGTATAGCATATTTCTTAACACGACTAGATTTAGATTTTGAAGCCTCCTTTGCTAACAGGTGAGCAACTTGATTTCCTTCAGGAAAGAGATGTCGAATTTGCACTTGCTTCCTCCGGAGAATAAATCATCTGCAAGATGAGACGAGAATCATAACTCATAAGAATGTCCACTTTAGCATATCAAGAGAAAAACATATATTAATTACTTTCCCCCAAATTATCTCTCAAGACTTAAGATATACACCTATAAATGTGGATATTATGATGAAGAAAATGCAATTTATTGTGAACAAATAAAGATGAATGGAGGGAGTATCTAATTCCATATTCTTGTTGCAATTATAAAAGTCTGCAGTGTGGTTGTTACGATCTTTGACTGTGTAGGGGAATTTTCGTCAAACACAAAACCAATATTCGTTTGTTGTGTTTTAATATGCGCATTTATCATCGTTATGTACGCGTGGGTTTTGGTTTACAAATAGCAATATAAAGACTATACGTAATTTATCACTGTGGTTGATAATTTCCACGCATTTGTTCGATGAGAATGTGATTCCCAAGCTCTATGTTTTCTCCTCAACCTCGCTGTCAAAATATCATAAAACCGACATCTTGTGAACTCACACATACGTAAAAAGAAATTTCCGAAAAAGATTCATTGAAGAACTATGACTACCAATAAAAAGATTTGTCCCTTTCGCTATTTTCAAATTCTAAAATAAATAAAATTTGACTACTATTTCAAAATTTGATTTTTATTCACCATTCGATATTTGAATTGCAACATATAACATTTTCGTGTACCTTTTAACTTTTATATTAATGATGATTAATTAAGTTCAATTTAACTTGTTAAATTTGTCGATTTCCTGAGCGAGAACGATATGAATTGAAACAAATAAAGTAAATATTTCACAGGGACTGCAATCCAAGATATATTTTGTTTCTTTAATAGTAATATGCTTACAAGGTGGTTAAATGACGAAAAGGCATAAAAAGCTTGAAAAAACAAATCCACAAAGATTAAATCAAATAGAGTGATATAAAGATAGAATAGCAATAATTACTTTATGGGTTGGTCAATTTAGCGATGATGCATTGACAGTTAGGTAAGTAGGTAAAAATATTTAATGGTAGGGGATAAATTTAATTCATTTATTGAAAATTTATTAGTAGGGGATAGATTGCTCATTTATTTTGTGTAATTAGATTAGATTATGCAGAGGCCAAAGCTGCCTAAAAAAATTCAACTTTCATTAATAACCTAGTTTTTATCATTCTTCTTTTGAGAGCATGTAATTATGAATAGTACCGTTTTACCATTAGAATCAACGCGGTGTGAGCAAAAGCAAAGAAATTTCCTTCTTAGCACAATTTAGACGCAAACACGCCAATCGCTCAATTCCAAATTATGTCCATTCAAAAAATTTGTTTAAAGTAGGATCTTTACAAAAATAATTGACAGAGTCCGCTGCATAATATGCACAAATTAAAACTTAAGTAGGAAATATAAACAATTAGATGATCGTAAAATTCCTTTATTTAACATAATATCTGGTGTGAATGAGTTGAACTTAAATGGAATATTAAGAATTTACATAATCGACCTCAATTTGTTTGGGACCAGATGCAGTTATTATTATTGTTACTCCCATGTTTCAATTTGTGGCCAATTATATATACCTCTGCCGTTAACAAATCGTCTCGTACTTACCCTTGATTTTAACAAATTTAGATAATTGAACGGATTTCATGTATCAAAATACTTGACATTTTTTCCCCTCATTTTACTCTTCTACATTTAATTATATAATATTTAAATTATTTTTCAGATTGAAGTTTTTTCTCGGTCAAGAGTAAGTACGACATAATTTGGTGAGCACGACTATTCTCAAAGTATACTAAAAATGATAAAACTAAAATAATTTAATAGGAGTACTTTTTAATCCCTTTTTCCTATTAAATGGGGATTGAGCTCCTCTTCATTTTCTTCAAGTTCTATCTTATATTAGAGACACTTGACATGAGTTAGAATTAATGAATAAGTTTTAATTGACTAAAACAAAACCCTAATCAAGATTTATATAATTAATAACTTATTCATAAATATATTAAAATATTTTTTATCTCTTCCTATTTTAATATTTCATTTTTTTCAATTATAACAACTCTTTAATGGTGATATTTTTCAGAATATAGACAACTCTTTCAAAAATATACCGTTACCGATTGAATAATAGGGTATACATTATATAAATTAGTAAGCATCATAATTGAAAAAAAATGAAAAATATCACCAATTGAATAATGCGGTCTATTTCTGCGTAGGGCAAAAAAAATCGGGTAAATCAGAAAAGATATTTTACTGGGTAAGAAAAGTAAAATAGAGAGAGAAAATATTCTATATTTATGGATAAGTTATTAATTATATAAATCATAATTAGAGATTTGTTTTAGTTAATTAATTCTTAACTATTAATTCTAAGTCAGCTCATATGTGTCTAATCTCAAATAGAACTTGCAAAAATAGAGAGAAGGGAAATAAAGGGAACCATCCATTAAATGGAAATGCAGCCGACTACAAAGTACAAACTGATAAAATAGAGGACACATTAACTCTCTGTGTCTTAAACCCCAGTTTACCCCTATATATCTACTTGTGGCACCGTGCCCACTATCAACCCCCCACCTCCACTCTCCAATATCCAAGTCAGCAAAGAATAAGCAACAAGAACAGGACTTGTCAACTGATAATTCCGATTCTGTAGACTGATTTTTCTATAACAAACTCAATTCTTCTTTCTTTAGATTAAACCATAGTTAGGCCAAGATGGTGACTGGTTGCTATCATCATTCTCTCTAAGTATATTTGCTCTTAAATCTCTGAAAAATTCTCCAGTTAGGTCAGGTTTCAATTTCTCAACCCACAATTGATTTTTCTTGCAAAAATTTTCAACGTTTGACATGAGTTCGTGTTTTTTTTTTTGACAGGTGTTGTGTCGGTTTCTTGCTCTGCAAAATTCAAAAGTGCTATGAGTTTTCCTTCAAATTTCCTCTGTTTCTTTACTTCAAACTGAATTTTGCACAGTGCTGTTAAGTCCATGGGCAATTTCGAAATTTCTTCTTTCTTTACACCCTTGTGGTTTCTCTAAATATGGATTTTTATTCTAGTTTTGTCTATCAAAAAGTGTTCTTGTTACTTGCTACCCTATTTGTCTCTGTTTCCATCTATTTGCTTCTTCTGTTCAACTTCATCCCTACATTGTTCCTCAGGTATCAAATTTCATTCTTTTTAGTACTCCCTTCGTCCCATATTATGTGACAGTGTTCGAATTTCAATAGTCGAACTAGTTTTTCATATGCTTTTTAAATATTTTAAATTATTAATTCTTGTGACTTATAGTAATTTTTATCTAGTTTTCCAATATGTAAATTTTATTTCGAAAAATTTAAAGATTATATGTTCACACACGGGTCAAATTCTAAAGTTTGAATATGAAAAAGTGAAAAATGTCACATACTTCGGGATAAAGGGAGTAATTTCTAATTTGTTTGTGATTAAATCACATTTCTCAGTTTTTTTTCCTTTTTTTGGAATTACAGATTAAGAAGGGGTCAGGCTCCTTTGGACAATTCAGAATTATTTGAAGTTGTGCCTGAAGAAAAAGACCAGAAAGAATCCGACAATGTGAAGGACAAGGAAGAATTTGAACCACAGTTTGATGCTTTTAAGGAATTTGTTGAGTCTGTGGATTTGGACAAGAAAGACGATATGCAGAAAACTGAGTTTTGTTTTGAGTTTAAATTCCCAACTTATGAGGAATTTAGTAAAAACAAGACACAAACTGTTGAACTATCAGGAAAGAGTTTTAGCAGCATTATTCAAGAACCTGAGATTGTGAACTTGAATGTTAAAGAAATTGGTCCTGATATGAAACATGTGTTTAATTCGGACGAAGAAAAAGAAGGCATTGAGGAGGAAGAGGAAATTAAGGAAATTGAAGGAATGAAATTAACGAAGGGAAAATCAGATACCGTGTGCAAACAATTTTTGGGTGATTCAGATTTTCCTGATGAGTTTTTGTTTCAATCAGAGAAAGATTCTTCTTCGGGTACGGATTCGGATACTGTATCAATTGGTTTTGATCATATGCGTTCACTTATGAGCAGGTTAGTAAATTCCTACAGTGATGGCTTTTTATCAGATGATGACTTTGGAGGTGGTTTAGAGCTTGATCCTTTGAATACTGATATTGATCCAGAGTTAAAAAATCTTGAAATGTCTGAAGAAAATCTTGAATCTGAGGATTTTGAGGATAGTGATAGTGATTTAGTGGAAGAGTTAGGGAAATTAGAACAAGAGGAACAGAAAAATGATTTACTATTTTTATCTCAGAATGATTTTGATGAAGATTTGGGCATGGTTAAAAATGTAGAATTTGTTACAGAAGATGACAAGTTAATAGTAAATGGTCCACAAGAGTCTGAAAATCTCAAGTCAACAAATACAGCTATTGTTGATTCTTCTGGGGATGCAAACAAATTAGAGTCCCTATGGGAACATCAAGAATTGATTGAACAATTAAAGATGGAAATTCGAAAAGTCAGAGCCACGGGTCTGCCTACTATTTTGGAAGAATCTGAGTCTCCAACAATGGACGAATTACAACCATGGAAGATTGATGAAATGCTTCATCGTGAAGATTGCATGAGCGAACTTCACAAATTTTACAAGAGTTATCGAGAGAAAATGCGAAAATTTGATATCTTGACGTATCAGAAGATGTATGCAATAGGTCAGTGACAACTCTAAACTAACTACGTAATTTCTTTTTATAAATTATTGTCAGCGTATAAAAGTTAATTTTTTTTTAGTAATAGGCACACCGAGATTAGTGTCCACGGTTATCATCATATTTCATAATTGAGTGAAAATAGAATAAAGTGGCTAACCTTTAATTATTCAAAAAGTTTAATACTGGACCCACAAGATCTTGTTAGCTTGGGCTTCTGAAATTCATAATAATATCAAATTCAATGCATTGGATCCATGATGTAAGAAACAAAGTTGGCCCTAGTGAAAAGGCTTACTACCTCCTATTTTATGTTGTCCATACGAAAAACAAAAGGTTAGATAATGATACACTCATACACATTCGACATTCTTATTTTAATGTTTATTCCATTTGACTATGTCAAAAATGTTGTTGAGGACCATACATGTGAACAATAGGAAGATTACGCAACAAAATGTCCTTATTAGATACTACTGTACTTTCTAGAATACGTACATGCTTCTTTCTTATTATATAGCTGCTATCGAAACAGAATATACAAGTAAAAGAATTATAATAATGTCTATGGCGACTTTTTGTGTATGATGATCATATCTGGAAAGTTGAGGTTTTTATACTGTCATAATTCACACCCATAAGTTTGTTCAACAACAAACAGTTTGCTTAAGAAGATCTTGACCTCGAATTCTAATTAAAATATTTTTAGGATTGACTGATTACGTAGGGGATCATAGTTTTCTTCCCTAAAATGCCCCATCTAGGCGTCTCGCGGAATAGTTTGTTGTTTCTTTACTGTGTCAGTGTATAACTTAAATCTTTTTTTAATCTGTTGCTGCTCTAATCCAAAATGTATTACAGGTTATCTGCAGAAAGATCCGCAAAAAGACCCGTTGCAATTACTCTTCAATCAGAAATCTTCAGGTCCAACACTAAAATCCCTTCTCTCACAAAATATTAGGATATTCAAACATAAAAGTCATGACATTGACCCAATGGTAAAGTTTATCAAAGAATTGCAGAGTGATTTGGAAGTGGTATACGTTGGACAGATGTGCCTTTCTTGGGAATTTTTACATTGGCAATATATGAAGGCTTTAAATTTGTGGGATTCTGACCCGCGTGGTATCCGAAAATATAATGAAGTTGCTGGAGAGTTTCAACAGTTTCAAGTGCTAATGCAAAGATTTATAGAAAATGAACCTTTTCAAGGGCCTAGAGTTCAATATTTTATCAAGAGTCGATATGACCTTCGTAATCTTCTACAAGTTCCTGTTATTAGAGGTTAGTTTCTGAAATGATGCAACTTTCTTATCCCTCTTGTTGCTGATTGTTGTTAGAGGTAAAATCTAGTGTATTAAACTTAAAAGTGACATGCAGATGACAGAGTGAAAGACAGAAACAAGGCAAGAACAAGAGAGAAAGGTGACTATTCAATTAGAAGTGACGAGCTAGTGGAGATACTGGAAGAATCAATACGAATATTTTGGCGCTTTGTCAGAGCTGATAAAGATTGCTATAGTGTGATGGCGAAAGGTCAAAAGGGAATTCATCCAGATGTTCAAGAACTGGAGGACTTAGAGCTTTTACAGGAGACTAGAAAAAATCTTGAAAAGGTTATTTCATAAATTTTACCCATACTTCCTTTTTTGTAGCGATTACATATATCAAACTGTGTAACTTTATTATCTTAAAGTTTAAGTTGTTAGGGAGAGCATATTTTTTGTTTTTGATGTCTGGAATGTATAATGACATGGATTGTCTAACTTCATTTTTTCCTGGAATGCAGAAGGAGAAGAAACTGCAGGAAGTTTTGAGAAGTGGAAATTGCATATTGAGGAAGTTCAGGAAGAACAGAGAAGAGGATTCAGATCATGTGCTCTATTTTTTCTCTCAAGTAAACATGAAATTAGTCTCTAGGGTCCTCAACATGTCGAGGCTAACCAAAGATCAACTAGTATGGTGTCACAATAAATTAAGCAGGATTAGTTTTGCACATAGGAAAATACATGTAGAGCCATCTTTTTTGCTATTCCCTTGTTAATACTAGTCGATTTTTTTAGTAGAGTATCAATTATGGCAACATATTACCTTTTTGTTATAAACCATTTGTAAAGTTTTATTTTGGATGTATTATTAATGATTATACAACTAAAAGTGTAAATCATACCACTTGTAAATTGTACCACTTGATTTAAAAGTGTTAAATACAACTTGCACTTGCAAGTAGTATCTTAGTTGTTTTTTCATTGTACCAAGTTGAATCCATCAATTGCACAAGTTGTATATTGTAGGTTGAGGAGCAAACTTCTTCAATAAATAAGGAGCTTTGCCTTCTCATTTGTAAAACCAAGAAAAATGATAATATAATCTTTCCCTCGTCTCTATAAAGTTATTGATTTGCTTCTCTTATTTATTTGCAGTTATATATAGTTTTATGACACGTTATCAGCACGGAATCTACCACTAAGTTGGATTTCAGTAATTCAAAATTGACGAGTTGTTTGGGGTATGCTATTGGTCGATACTTTCTCCATGAAAACCGCTGCTGATAGAAGGTTTGAATTTTGAATTTATAATTTATTTACTCACCTTAACGGTAAGTATTTTTCTATCACCCAAATTTATTGTTGTATACCTCAAACCAAATCTAGTAGAGATTATCGCTTATATATTACTACAAGTCAAGCAATTCAATATTTTTTCATCATCCTGTAGAATTAGCAAGCAATATATGCCCATCAATAGTGGCGATATTTCATAATTAAGTATGTTATGGCTAAAATATATTTACGCTTATAACCACCAGAAGTGGTAATATCATATGCTTATTGTGATTACAACTGGAGATATATTAGAGAAAATTCTCTACATTATGTGTAGGCCTGCATTTGCTCATGAAGTAGCAATATCTTAAAAGATGTTCTAAGTTATCATATTTTCATATGCTTAAGGCACGTTCAAATATGTTCCATTCCTGAAGAATGAGTACTTTTGATAAATATAACAAATACGGATTCATTCTTTGAAGTGAATGTGACAATGCGTAGTAAAGCTTATAAATATGGACGTGCTCTTGATTGTGATGATGTCACGAATCACCTCGAGAAGAGGTAGAATAATTGAGAAGACAAAAAAAGCTAAATTCTCCATGCTTTACTTCCGAAGTAGTAACTTCGAAATCTGCTCCTGAAGTAGCAAACTCAGAAAGTTGCTCCCAAAGTAGCAAGATTTGACCCTACTCCAAAAGCAGTAGAATTTTGAACTCTCCTCCCAAAGTAGTAACTTTAAAATTTACTCTTGAAGTAGTAAGATCATGAGATTTACTCTCGAAGTAGTAAACCTTTAAACTTTACTCACGAAGTAAAACTTGCACTTGCAAGTTGTATCTTAGTTTTTTTCTAGCTGTACCTAGTTGAATCCATTAACTTGCAAAAGTTGTATATTGTAGGTTGAGGAGCAAACTTCTTCTATAAATAAGGAGCTTTGCCTTCTCATTTGTAACACTAAGAAAAGTGATAATACAATCTCTCCCTTGTCTCTACAAAGTTATTGGTTTGCTTCTCTTATTTATTTGCAATTATATATAGTTTTATAGCACCTTTTATATTGTTGCCATTTTATATACCCTAGATTCATTAATTGTCGAATAGTAAATATGGAGTGGAAACATAAAAATAGGTACTATCTCTTTTACAATAGGAAGCTTTCCCAACTCCAAAGATTGACTTGGGAAATGGAAGTAACTTCTGATGAACATGAAATGACATGTTGGGAAAGTCTTGTGTCTCTTGCACGAAGAAACGTGCATCGGACGAACTACATCATTTTCTATAACTTAAAGGTGAAAAGAAAAGAAAGGGAAAAGAGAGAAGGAACTAGCCTGCTCAATATATTCCTTCTAGTAGTAGTTATATGTGGAGTTGTAGCGTAATTAAAGTAAAATCACCCAGTTATAAGCTATGGGCAATTTATATACAAAAACTTGGGGTGAACCGCAATGGAGCATGCCACTGACCACTGTTATTCTGTTAACATAAAACGATCTGTTGATTGAGTAAAATAACGAACAGACGGAGTTTAAAGAGCGAATCGGTGGCTACACTTTTCTATTGGGCTATCTAACTGCAAACTCTGCTCAAATTCAACGTCATTGATACTTCTGGTTTAATTCATCAACCGTTGGTAAAAAAAATTTACGCTATGGTTGAAATAAAGTGGAAACGATTAGAGGAATAATACCTTAAAAAAACGTAACAATTGGATTGACATAAGATCATGAAGCACCATAAGATTCCTCTGCTATGACACCGCTTACACCTTAAACAGGGAATAGTAATGCTTGGCACCTTAATACAGTAAATATGCTGCTTAAAACAGTAGATAACACTGACAATAATTCTTTTTCTACATATCAATGTTTCACATGATAAGACTTGATTCTTGTTGGTCACTGAAACATGCACACACACAACCCACCAAAAAAAAAAAAAAAAAAAAAAAGTAGCTCATATGTTTTGAGTTAATTAAACAAATTAAATCCCTGCCCTGTGGAAAAAGCTACATGAATACGTGAACTGTACATTGGAGAATCTTACAGCTAACCAGAAAACAAACATGAACTTCCAGTAAGGACAACAGGCATGAAGAGACTTGTTTTAAAGATAGATCAATTCAACTAATCCCATCATATCTCTGTTTCACCTTTGAGTCTGTTCCTCTTCTTTTCTTTTCTCCTTTTGTTTCCCTTTTCGGAGGGGGGCCGTTTGCTTTTATTTGATTTATTCTCCTTGGTGAAGGAGGCAGGCTACCGAGCAAGGTCTGGAGGCGAGATGTCCAGACACAGGGTCTGGTAAAGGAACATAAGAAAACATGTTATCTTACCAGAATACAACAAGAATAACGTGAACTTGAACTTAACTTGCACCCATTACTGATTATTTCTCTGAATCCAAAAAGGAAAGAAAAAGGAATCAGGGAAAGCAAGAGAAGTATAACCTTTGGTCATTTGGTGGTGCTCTCCATCTTTGCTCGTACCTGGTCATAAGCATTAAGCAGGTCTGCCCGTTTATTTGCTACTTCTACTAGAGTTTCCAGAGCTGCAAAAGATAAAGCCCCTCATGCTATCAAGATGAGGCACAGAAAGATTGCATAAATAGATAAGCCACAAAGTTGATGCCAGATTTCAGCGAGTTCTCAGATGGGCTAGAAACACCAATCCTAGAGTAATACTGTATATTTAGCTAGAGAACAAAGAGACATACACACACTGTCTCTCACACACACATCATTTCTATTCAATAATTTGGGTGCTTTTAATTCTCAAAAGTTTGACTTCACCCAGGATTCTTTGTTACTCCAAGCCACACTTATATCCAGTATACCAATGTGAAAAGATACTTCTGACGGTTACTGGAGGGATGAAAGTAAATTACCAGTCTCAAATGATGATTGGGCAGCTCGAAGCTTTGGAGAGACCAGCATCCCAAACATGGATAATGACTTGACTCGTTCTTTTCGAGCCTAGTACGGAAATAACAGTACAACTAAATTTAATGCACACAATAATGCTCAATATATTCTAGCCTAACCCTGCCAAATTAATAAAAAGAGAGGTGACCGAGATAAGAGAATTGTAAGATTGATGTTTCATTGAACAAAAAAGAGATCAGTAAGATCGATATGAGTCCTGAAATTAAAATATTCTGTAAATGTGAGATATAACAATATTGCCAAAGAAGAATGAAGTCCAGTTAGTTAACTTTATATATCCGAGCTAAAGTCTGAAAATCCAAACATTTGCAGATTTATACACTGGATCTTAGACAAAAGGCTGGGAAAGGTAAAACTCAAAATGGCAGATTTGCACCCCGCCTATCCAATTTTGGCAACTAGCTCCTAGATAAAAGCAGAGGAGATTTGATGGACTATTTCATTGAAGTTAGTGAAGGATGCTTTGAATGATGATAGATAACATGACATGTAAAAGATAAATAGTCCGTTGAGAAGATGTCACATGAAGGACCAAATAATAAACACAATGTTTACTCTTAAAGACGGGGATATTTATCATTTTTGGGAATGGTGCAAGCTAAGTTGAGACATAGAATTTACATTTTGCGTGTCCACAAACTAAATTAGACTAGTGGTTCTTGTAACTAGTACTAGAGGCAATATGAAGCGATTGTAGAAACATAATTAATGTAACATTTTCCTCATTAAAGCAAAATTAAACTAGCTATAGCTTTCATAGTGCTAGATAGAATAAGGAAAAGTTACAGAAACTGGCTCAATTTGATTGGTAAACCCTAAATATTTGTAGTTAATTATTTATATGATCAGAGAAATTTAAGAGTCAGAAAAATAGGAGGGATGGAGACTTGATTCTGGAGATGCGCAGACATTGTTTACATGAGAAGAGTTAAAACTACCATATAATCAATCTGAGGAATTCTTATAATGCCTGAAATCCTTGTAGCACATTGCTTAAAACACTCGGCTAAATGTATCATCAAGCACATAGAGATGTAAATGCAAAGGAGGAAAGAGAAGCGCAGAGAGAGAGAGAGAGAGATTATTTCTTCATTTCAGTTTTATCAATTTCCCAGAGGAAAATTGCAGGGAACTTGGATAAAGAGAGGGGTCATATTATTGAGGAGATATGTTAGTCGAAACCAAGATTACAGTATAAAAACCTTTTGGTTAACCTTGATCAATGTTAACTTCTAAATCACATCATAAAGAAAATTTGGTAGCAAAACTGAAGTGCAAGGTGATTCAATGATTCTGAACAGAATTATCAGATGATACGGAATTTATTGGGCATGCAGCATTTATATATGTTGTCACTACCTGCATAGTCTATGTACCTAAAGCCTACCCTGGTAAACCAATCTTTCATAACTCTCTCTCATGAAGTTAAACTAAACCAGAGATTGAATATCTTGGAATGCTCGTTGTCATATTTTTTTTGGGGGAAGGGGGAGGTACTGCATGGCTGGGGAGATTAACTGAATAATGCATGTATAGGCGCCAGAGGCAAGCATCACCTTATAAAATCATACCACCTGAAAAACACTGCTTGGTTAGAAGTTGTTATGATAATATTCATTGGTGAGTCACTTACTTGATCCTCAAGTGTGCGTGGTGATTCAGTAGTTTCTGCCGCTTCTTCCTGAACTTCTTTGCAAAAGCAAAAGAAAGTTATAAATATGTTATCAAAGATGCTCAATTCAGGTAAAGGAGTAGAAGATGCATCCTTTATTTACTTATTTATTTGTTTGTATACATATCTGATATCTTATATCAGCTTTTGCTGTAAGTGTAGAAGAAGCATTCCTTAAACTGGACTTCCATGGCACTAACAAACATCGGGTGCTGAAGGAAAAAGTTTGGAGATATTGTCATGCAGTTTGCACAACAAAAATCAAGATAGAGAAGTATTTTCATGCTTTTACCTCAGAACGGATAGTTGAAAATCCAGGTCTATTATCATGTTTAAAACAAGCAGGTGTTTTTACTTTATATTAACAATCTAGTAGCCTATTCTTCTTAAAACTGCTTTTTGAGAAACCATATGAGTGCTAAAAGAGCCAGGAACATGCATCTGTACCAGAATTTGGAGAACCATCCTGATTCAGAACCTTTAGGCTATCGGATTTCTTCTCTAACGGTTTATCCTCCTCAAATTTTGCTTCCTCGGAACAGCTTTTTGGACTCTCAGACAATGCCGCCCACTTGCACAAACTGATATGCAATTTCTCTGATTCAGGCCCAGCTGCATAACAAAATCAGTATTAGGAATTCTTGAAAAAAAAAAAAATCCACATCATAGCCAATCTAAGAAAAATCAAAAATCATGAGAAAAAATATAAGCAAATACAGGTCCATGAGACCACTTTATCCATATAATCAATTACATGGAGAAACGAAGAAGAGCTGGGTCCTTTTTTTTTTGATGAAATAATTGTTATCATTAGCATCAGGCATCAAGAAGATGCAAATTACAGGTAAAGTTAGAGCTACCTAGTAGCTTCAAAAAGCAAAAATCACCTTGTTAGCTTTCTACAGTCAAAACAAACTATCTTAAATACAGTGAGCTAACAAAGTCCAAAAAGTTTTCAGGTGAATCTACAGGGGAGACATTTGCCCAACTAAATAAATACAAAAGACAGTTTGCTTTCAAGGTTGGTGTTGGGGTTGATAATCCATCAAAGCATCTTCTATTCCTCTCCTTCTGGGTCCTAAACAGGTAAATGAGGGAAAAGATAATTCACGCATGATGCCACTATCTTATAAAGGATTCTCCACATAAAAAATTCCATTCACTATAATTTAGGTAATAAATAGTTACTTAAAATTAGAACTCTTCCACGAGTCCCACGTATCTTTGAAGAACTCAAGCATGTTCTAACAAGAAAAGTCCATGGCAGAATGAAGATGACACGGGTGATTCGTGTGCAATCAAGTAAAGGGCAGAAATACTGCAAAAATATGGATTTACCATCCTGATGATTTAATTGCAATGTAGTGGCAGCAGAATGAGATTTGAGATCGAACAATGCACTACTGATACGTGAAGCACCCATAGAATGCCGAGCACTTGCCAGCTCCAGCCATCCCTGCCATGTAAGCAAATGTAAGGTCAATACTCAACACTATATCAACTTCTCAGATAAATAGCTGCCACTTGGACGCACTGGCGAATTTATGGGAGAGATTATGGGGCACGTGAACCCATGGTCTCTCTGCAAAATTAGATATTTTACCTTCATATTTTCTAAAATTGGTACTCCCTCCTTTCAAAATGTTTGTCTGGTTTCAACTTGACATGAAGTTTAAGAAAGTAAAGAAGACTTTTGAATCTAATTAAAGATGAGTAGAGTGTACCAAAATGCCCTTTAAACTTATGGTCTTAAATTAAAGATGTGTAGAATGTACCAAACTGCTCTTTAATCCTGCGGTCTTAAACATGTCATGTGGAAAGTTGGAATTAAAGATTTTCCAGAAAAGGAAAGATGCATTCTTTTTTAAATGACTAAAAAGGAAAGTAAGACAAACATTTTTAAACGGGTTATAACATAATTGCTGGTACCCATGCTCTAAGAAGGCTGAATGGTGCACTTGGTTGGAGGTCGAGTTATTTACCAAGAGTAATAGGGATCAGTTACCACTTGATGCATTTTTTCCTCCTTTTTTTCTAAGAGTGCACCCATGTACTAGAAATCCTAGATTCGTGTCTGCTTGCACGGATTTGAATACAATTCATCAACTTGCAATCAGCTCAATCAAACTTAAATATTAACCAGTTGATTATGCATTATATACACACACATATAACGCATCGCTACAAATCCATTTAAACTAAATTCTGGATCCGATACACTCCAAGTTAAATTAGGGATACCGAGGATTAGAGACAAATCTATACTTATCTAGTTTAATATTCGGATATTTTCGCTTGGAGAAAAATATGAGTATAATCACAAAAAAGGTAAAGAAAATGGTAACCTGGCGAAGTGATGAAGAGAGAGAATTCATAAGAAGGAGATAGCTGTCCGTCGAATCCATTAACTCTAAAACATTCTTATTATCTTCTTCGTTTTCGGAGCTCTGCATTTGTGCATTTTCCTCATTCACCATATTCAATCACAATCTGCTATTACTATTCTTTCTGAAAGAAAGCTAAATATATACTTCGACTTTTTCTTTTTGGAAATCCTCAATTTAATTGGAACCCAATTTGTGTAATTCTAATTCACACTTTTAATAGCAATGCCCCGACCCGGTCTTACTACATCAACCCGTCAGTTTTATATTTGATTGACCAACTTGCCCTCTCTTGTCAACGGAGGGATAAGGCATTTTTTGGAGCCAAAATTATAATCTTGATTAAAAATTGTTTTTTCGAAAGAGAAAAAAAAAAACCATTAGTTGATAACAGCCCCAATACACATACTCCAATAATCCTTAAAAAAAAAACTTAGAATGGAAAATCATGCTGAAAGGATGCTGAAAGGAATTGATGATATTATTAACAATGCCTGAAAATCATCTTTAATGTCAATTTTATATATTTGATTATATGGCATATATGAAAGAAAAAAATAAAAATTAAATTGAAGAAAAATGTCTATGCACATAATTTCTATGCAAACAAAGTAGGGATTATGTCAGAAAAATTATCGAAGTATATGTCATATAGTCCTGCGTCGTTTTTTTTTTTTTTTTTTTTGGGGGGAGAACAATCTCTCTGTCTCACAAAGGTAGGGGTAAGGTTTGCGTACATCTTACCCTCCCCAAATTTCACTTATGGGATTATAATGGGTATATTATTGTTGTATTTCCCAGACAATCCTCTGTGTATAGACAAATGAAACTAATAGCCTGTTCTCCTTTAATGTGCATAAAATGAAATTAAATATTGATGACAATATGAAGATCTAGCTAGAGATGATGTTTCCAGAGAAATCTTAAAAGATGGTCTAAGAAAAGTGGATATCTAGATATTCAAGTAAGATGTGACTTACTTCAAGCCTCGTAACGAGACTCTTAGTCGTAAAAAACAATATATATCAAAGTAGAAGTGAAAACAAACAACGTACTTGTTGTCAAGCTTATAAAAAAAGAGCAAATGCGATATCATCCTCTTTATGATTATTATTGAAGATTACAAATACTTATTGAAAACCAATAAAGCGAATGACATACAAGTTTGAAGAAATATAAATAAATATGCAGTCTTTCTAATAAATGAAGGACAAAAATATGAAGAAGAGCTTCTAAGAAAATATTTTTTTCTTCCTAGCACACTTTTTTGTTTTTACCCAAAATTCATCACCATAGTGATGGGGTCACTCCCACTACACTTGAGCTCGTTGTTCGAAGATCTAAGATAAAATAGTCATGGTATTATTTTATAATATGTTTGGTTGATATTGTGGGTCATGTATAATTAATATCGGGATCATTTAATACTTCAAAGGGTGTATTATCTTATACCACAATCACACGGATAAGAAACCAAAATGACAAAATTAGCTTTGTTTTGTTCCAAGAAATCTATAAAGGTCAAGCATCCAAGGGCATCAAATAGTATATGTTGTGTTCAATTTAAGTGCAATGAATCAAACGCCCGATAAATCCCTGCACTACTAATTTTTGCATTATTAATCTATATATAACTTGTCTTTGAACCAAACGGCCCCTAAAGAGTTGATTTCTCAGAAGATCACTCAACTATCGCAACTATAATACAAAAGTCACCTAACTTTGTTTTGTAACTAGAAAGTCACTCAACTTTCATCTTGGTAACACAAAAGTCATTCAACTCATTTTAGTAAACTTTTACTGATGTGACATTTTTTTAAAAGTTAAATCCTTATTTAACATACACTCACTCATTTTTACCGAGCCACCCCACTAACCTGACCAGCTACCCAATGAATTTGGTGTAGGACTTGATGAGGATGTCTAAGAACTGATCAATAGTGTAAATTGTATTCTGAATATATCATAGATGAAAAGAAGAACAAAAGTACAACTAGACTCAATCGATTTGCATAATATTTTGTGAATAGAATGTATAAATTTCCTTGAAGAACTTTTACTACTTGCAAATAGCTTAGCAGCAGTGTCATAGTAACCAGATGAACTTGAGGCAAAATTTTAAGGCCCGAGCAGGGAGGAGAATCCAGCCACGTTACCAGTAAGAAATTACTAGTAAAATTTCAATCCTTAGTTGGTTTAGTGGGGCGGATAACTAAATGGTAAAAATGGGTGGGTTTATATTAAATAAGAATTTAACTTTTACAAAGATGCCACGTCAGCAAAAGTTGACTAAAATGAGTTGAATAATTTTTGTGTTACAAAGATAAAAGTTGAGTGACTTTTCAGTTACAAAATAAAGTTAAGTGATTTTTGTGTTATAAAGATGAAAGTTAAGTGACTTTATAGTTACAAAACAAAATTAAGTGACTTTTGTGTGATAGTTAAGTGACCTTGTGAGAAATCAACTTGGCCTGCCCCTTAACTAAGGGTGTCAACCGGTTCGGGCTAACCGGTTTTAACCCAGAATCGGGACCGTTAAACCGAACCGAACCGAATCCGTAGAACCTGTTAACCCGGCTCCGTTAACCGTTTAATTGTATACCGGTCCGGTTCCAATATTTTAGGAACCGGAACCGGTTAAACCGGAACCGGACCGGTTAAACCGGTGAAAATTAAAAAAAAAAAAAAAAAAAAAAAAATAGCCGTTGGGCCAGCCGTTAATGGACCGTTGGCAACGGTCCATTTGCAAAAATGGCCGTTGCCAAACGGCCATTTTGTTAATTTTTGGCCCCCAAATTTTTTTTTTTTTAACACTTTAACCCATCCCCCACCCCTATATAAACCCTTCTTCATTTTCATTTTAATTCACACCAATTCACTCTTCTTCATCTTTCTCTCAAATCTCAATCTCTCAATTATAATTATTTTGCAATAACTAGCCACAAAGTCTTATTATAGTTTCAACTTTCAATTATTAATTTTGCAATTATAATATTGTTGGTGGAGTTGGTGATTTTGCAACAATCCGAAGTAGCTTTGGTGGATTTGCAATTCTAGCCGCCTTGACTTTCTTTTTGGAAATTAATCCGGCAATTTGGTACCTTCGTTCCAACTCTATCTTTATTTTTCGCAATTTAATTTACGCAATTTAATTTACGCAATTTAATTTACGCAATTTAATTTGTTGTAATTTATTTTCTTGTGATTTATTTGATTGTGATTTAAATTAATTCTATTTAATAATGTCAAAGAGATTAAGACGTGGTGCGGTAGTAGTAGTCGTATTGTTAGAGGTGCGCTTAATGAGGAAACATTTGTGGAAGAAACACCTAATTTAGGTATTGATGTTGGTGGAAATAATCCACTTTTAGATCATGAGGCAATGCAACAACATTTTACCGACACTTTTAATGAAGACTTAAATGATGATGATGAAACACAACCCCCTGAAAATCCCATAGGAGATACATGTCCTGCACAATCACATACACAAGACAAACCGCCTAGAACTCGTAAGCCAACAGCTAAAATTTGGAAATTTATGACTAAGAATAGGAAAGCCAATCGGCTACATGTAACATATGTGGACAAGTATTTAGTTTTAAGCAAGGAACTGGTAAGGATGGTGGAACGGGTACACTAAATTCTCATATGAGAACCAAACATATGAATGCTTGGGGAGAGCAAACGGGTTCAAATGTGGGGGGATTCAAATGACGATAGACCCACGAACCGGTAGAAATTTTAAGTATGACAAGAAAAAGAACGCGTAGAAATAGCTAAAATGGTAGCTTATGATTGTTTACCATTTTCCTTTCCCTCGGGTTTGGGGTTTGTTACTTACATTCAACGTTGTTATAATCCGTTATTTGAGGGTATTCCTAGAAGTACTTGTAGAGCCGATGTTATAGATTTGTTTAAAAAATATAGATTTTATTTGCGCCACGTATTTAATTCTTTAAATTGTAATGTTTGTCTTACCGCCGATTTGGGTCTTAGTATTAACCATTTAGATTTTTTTGCTATTACATGTCATTGGGTTGATGACAACCTGTTATGCAAAAAAGAATTATAGCTTTTTTATATGACGAAGGAAAAGGTCGTCACGATGGAAAATTTTTAGCCGATTCAATGTCTACTATTATGAGATTTTTTAACATTTATAGAAAAACACTTTGTATTGCTTTAGATAATGCTTCTAATAATACAAAGGCGAGTTGGTCTTTTAAAAAAATAAACCCTCCTCTAAAAAATATTTTTCATGTAAGATGTAGTTGTCACATTTTAAATTTAATTGTTAAAGATGGTCTTGAGCATTTTGATGATTACATCCGTTCAAAAAGTTAGAAATCTTTGTTGCGTTTTTTTTTGTAATGCTAATAGGGGAAGAATTAGAGATTTTAAGAATGCTTGTGTGGAAAATAACCTTAGACCTAGGAAAATTCAAATAGAAATTGAGACTAGGTGGAACTACACTTACATTATGCTACAACAAGCATATGAGTATAGGATTCCCATACAACAAGTTCACAACAAATATAATACCGATAGTCAGGATTGGTTAAATTTTATGCATTGGGAAGATGTTAAAGAATGTATTGAACTCTTAGAAAATTTTAATAATGCAACTCTTGCTTTTTCTAAACAATTTTATCCCACGGTAACCGGAATTTTAGCCTACTTAGCGGAAATAGCTAGAGTTTTACAAGAGTATAAACATAAACCCGATTATCAAGTGGCTATTTTTGAAATGATAATCAAATTTAAGAAGTATTTTTTTTCCATCCCAACTTTATTTATATTGGGTTCCCTTTTAAATCCTTGTTTAAAATCGTCTTATACTAAAAATTTGGTTAGTCAAATTTATACATTTTTAGAAATTGAAGCGGAACTCAACCATCTTTAGTCAAGTTTAACTCGCTATTGATGATGAGTTTAGAAAAGTTTTTACTCATTATTCTAGTTTGGAAGAACGTGCGGCAAGACTCCGTTGCTCCACGCCCTACTACTTCTCAAAGTAGCAAAAAGGGCTTGTCGGGTTTAAAAGTTTTACATTCACAGCCAAACTTCTTCTTCTACCGCAAACTTTGATGAATATAACTTTTATTTGATGCACCCAAATGTAGATATCAACCAACCGGATGAGGTGGACGTCTTAGCATGGTGGAAGAAGTACAAGGCAAGCTATCCGGTACTTTCAAGAATGGCTCGAGATATCCTTACGGTTCAAGTATCAACCGTGGCTTCGGAGAGCGCATTTAGCCAAGGAAGACAGCAAATTGGAGACCATAGACATTCATTATCCGGCTTTAGCTTGCAAGTACTAGTGTGCATTCGAGATTGGATTAGATCGGAGCGACGCAACCAAAACTCAGAAGCGGAGGAAGGCGAAGAGGAAGAAATTGAAGATTTGATAGCTAGTGGACCGGACCAAATGGAAGACTTTGAAGATATTTCCATGACCGAATATGATGTGGGGAAATTAACGAAATGGTTCAAAATTGGTGATTTTATTATTCTACTATTTTTGTACAACTCATGTATTATTTGCAAGTTAAAAAAAATACAACTTGCAAATAAATGTTATCCAAGAATGAATAAAAATATGGCTCATTGAGCTTACTTCTATTTACTTGTGTTCATATTTTTACTTTTATTAAGTTAGGAATATACCTAAAATATACTAAGAATATACTTATAAGTATATTAAGTTATATAGTATACTTAAACATATATAAGTATATATAGTATATACTATATATAAGTATATATAGTATATAAGTAAGTATATATAGTATATATATTAAGTTATACATATATTTAGTATATATATTAAGTATATATAGTATATATGTATATATAGTATATATATTAAGTTATACATATATATAAGTATATGTAAGTTATACATATATATGTATAACTTAATATATATATATATATATATATTAAGTTATACATATATTTAGTATATATATTAAGTATATATAGTTATACACATATTTAGTATATATATTAAGTATATATAGTATATATATATATATGTATATATATTAAGTTATATATATTTAGTATATATATTAAGTATATATATATAGTATATATATTAAGTTATACATATATATAGTATATATATTAAGTTATACATATATATAAGTATATATATATATATAAGTATATATATATATTAAGTTATACATATATATAGTATATATATTAAGTTATATATATATATATATATATATATAAGTATATATATATTAAGTTATACATATATATAAGTATATGTAAGTTATATATATATATGTATAACTTAATATATATATAGTATATATATTAAGTTATACATATATTTAGTATATATAGTACATATAGTATATATAGTATATATGTATATATATTAAGTTATATATATTTAGTATATATATTAAGTTATACATATATATAGTATATATATTAAGTTATACAAATATATAAGTATATATAGTATATAAGTATATATATATTAAGTTATACATATATATAAGTATATGTAAGTTATATATATATATGTATAACTTAATATATATACTATATATATATATATTAAGTTATACATATATTTAGTATATATATTAAGTATATATAGTATATATATTAAGTTATACCTATATATAAGTATATATAGTATATAGTACATATATATAGTATATATATTAAGTTATCCACATATTTAGTATATATATTAAGTATATATAGTATATATATTAAGTTATACATATATTTAGTATATATATTAAGTTATATATATATATAGTATATATATTAAGTTATACATATATATAAGTATATGTAGTATATAAGTATATATACTATATATATTAAGTTATACATATATATAAGTATATGTAAGTTATACATATATATGTATACGAAAAACACTATTCGTATTTCTTGACGTCGACTGTTGTTAGAATTTTGTTAGTCAAGTAAATATTTAAACTTTAATTATAAAGTTGTATAACATATGTAAATATACCTACAATATACAAATAAATACTATAATATATATATATATAATACAAAAAAAAAAAAAACATATTTTAAACACTCCAAACCGGACCTTCCGGTTTAAGTTTAAAACCAAAACCGGAACCGTTAAACCGAACCGGTTAAGCGGTTCCGGTTTTTTAACCGGAACCGGCCGGTTCCTTAACCGGTTCCGGTTGGAACCGGTTGACACCCTTACCCTTAACGTACAGAAAAAAAAAAAAAACTGAACTGATCTGTTTTGTCTTATTTACCCACATGAGAGGTGCTTTTGTAATATTTTCAAAACTAAATGGCTACTTTTGGCACACCGGTAAATTGCAAGGCATGCGGATTTAGGGTTTGCGAAAGTACCCCACCATATATATCTCTCTCCTCATTAGTTGTTCACTCTTTTGGTCTATTCTTATCTCCATTGTAGACAACTGTAGCTACTCCAAAAGATGGTTCAAAGACTTACTTATCGAAAGCGGCACAGTTATGCCACCAAATCCAATCAACATAGGGTTGTCAAAACTCCCGGTAAATTGCTCCATAAACTTATTATTTTCGGTTTTTTCATTGATTTGTATTTGCCTCAACATTGTGCTTGTTTTTTGATCCAAGTCAGGTTATGAATTTAAATTAGTTTGTATACTTATTAATCAGCCTGGGTATGTTGTTGTTGTATACTTATTAATCATATAGGAGCACCTTGTAAAAGTTTTAAACTATATACATAGCTCGAGTTGAAGATAGTTTTGATTAGTAGTGTTTATGTACATCCGTCACTACAACTTGTTTTATATATGGTTTGCTGAGACAGAACGTATGAATTCATTAATTAAAATGCAACTTGAATTGGACATGTATATATTACTCGGTCAAATTCCTTTGTTTTCTATAGCATATATATAACTACTTCAACTAACATATGGTATTTTGCACTGATTCACACTGTGCCTTTAATGTGATCATTGATGTACTATTATGTTTTTTGTTGAAAACTAGGTGGAAAGCTAATTTATCAGACCACCAAGAAGAGAGCCAGCGGTCCTAAGTGTCCAGTTACTGGGAAGAGAATCCAAGGGGTATTTTTCATGTTTCCCTTTATGGTTTTTTTTATGATTCAGTTCTTTTCAGTATGCCATCTTCCGGGTATTTGGTTTCTATCGTACCTGTGTTCTGTGTTAGCCGTGTCTTATTTGTGGCTGTACACTTCCGTGCCACACTAATGCTTTAAGTGTATTATTCCTTTTAATGATGTGATACTAAAACAAGGAAATGTACTCTTTATTCAAGAGAATCTAAACTATCTGGAATTGTTCTCAAGTAGTTAAGTGGGATAGCTAAAATCCTAAAGGCTTTGCAATTAACTTTTTTCTCTGTTTCCCCTTTAGAACTCAGCTAACGGATAGAGTAAAGCTTGCATAAAGGAAGGAGAACTGTATAATTGTTTTTATGCACTTATCCATAAACAAGATAAGAATCACATTATTCATGCTAAAGGACATAGTTACCAACTACCAAGAATGGAAGACCTTGGAATCTTGCGTGTATAGACAAACATTTCTAGCCCGAGTCTTTTCACATCTTCAGACATGTCTGTAAAATTTGTCGCATTTAGCAAACAAAAGAATGGTGTTTGTATTCTAGTAGTACAGTTCGTGAAGACTCTTATGGAGCTAATTGTTTACAAAACGGATCATTTTAGAATTTTTTCCAGATTAATAGTGAATGTAGTATTGCTTGCCTATGTCTCTTTTATCCATTGTTTGGAGTATGGAAGTAATTTTTCTTTGAGACTAGAATATCCTATACCTCTATATATCAGATTGTTTCAGATTTTCTACTTGGACTATTTACATAGGCAACAAAAAGAGAGTGTGAAACGTTACTTAAGGAAAATTGATTTGAGTTATCATGTAAGAAGCTAGACAAAAAAAGTTACCTTATAGAAAAAGGATTATGGTTGTTGGAGGCTGGACGTTTGGCGAGGGAAGAGAGGACACTGGAAAATGGTTCTAAAATACCCATTAGATATCCATGTCCCTCCCCCGTGATTAGGTGAACTCATATTTGTAGGTTTAGCTATCTTAATTTTACTGCAGTAGGAACCCTTAGAAATTACCAAACACAAACTAATTGTATTCCCCCTCCTCTTTCTGTCCCCACGTCTAAGAAACAACCTTTAAGCAACAACTCTTTCTTGATGAGTTTTTCTATCTTGTTTAGATTCCACACTTGAGACCTGCTGAATACAAGAGATCCAGATTGCCAAGAAACCGCAGGACTGTGAATCGTGCTTATGGAGGTGTGCTATCTGGAAGTGCCGTAAGGGAGAGGTATGATTTTTTTTGTTTTTTGTGTCCGCAAATTTGCATATATGCTTTTGGATATTTTTTAGCTCGTAGTTTTTCCACACAAGTACATTAATCTGTCCATGATTTCCCTATGTAGAATCATCCGTGCCTTCTTGGTTGAAGAACAAAAAATTGTGAAGAAGGTTTTGAAGATTCAGAAGGCAAAGGAAAAGCTAGCCTCAAAGTAGATAGACTGAAGTTCTATTATGATTTCAGATAACTTAGCTTTGATGACGATGAAGATGTGTGAAAGAACATTTTGGAATGCAAGTACTAGATTTCAAGTAGAATTTAAGCTCTCGTATGGTTTTGTAATCTCCTTATTGAAACTATTGGCTCCTGACTGGAGGAGGTTGTTTCCTCTTTCCAGTTCAATGATATTTTAATGCATGATAACTCAATTTACTTACGGTTGTGACGCTTATTTGTTTGTTTACTTATTTATTTTCGCTTGCACTCCCGTTACCCTTTTTGCACTTTGCAGTTCATTTTTGGATGAGATACGGGAGTGGTAGTCATTAGGAAATTACTAGTATTACCTTGAATTGCTAGAGAGCCAGGAGGTTGTCCTTGCAAGCCTCTCAATATGCGATGATACAGAAGATTAAATGTAGATTTTTTTTGGGATTCCCTTAAAATCACTTGATAGTAAAATTACTTATGGAGAAGGGTATCAATTCAGGGTAACAGGAGAGATAGATTGGTAATATTTGAATCAAATGTTGGAGCAAACATAAAAGAAGAGTTAACTGTGTGGATCCAAACCCAAAGAACAGCTCAAATTATGTTTGTGATAATCTATATTGTGATTTTTAAAGGTCCCAGTTTTCAATTTCCCCCAGTAAAGCACGGGAGTTGGAATATGCCTTTTTTCAAGGAGCCTTTCCAGAGACATTCAAACTCACGACTGCTTACTTTTACCTCCGCGCATAATTAGCTGGTTCAGATTATGTTTTAGGAGATTGAAGTGATTAGTTCTTCTTTTAACACTTAAATGTGACAAGACCTTGCCAAATCAAGGAGAGAAATCCTGTTCCTAAGGACACTGTATGACAAGTAGACTAGCCAATCTAAAAAATACATGCGTTCATTGTTATATATACTATCAGTGTAAAGCTTTTTAATCTATCATAGCAAGTCAATATTTTTACATTGATAGTCTATTATAAAAAGGAATAGGGACAAAACTAAATGCAATTTCACGGAAGGTGCAAAAATTGTAATGTCAAGAATGGGATTTGAACCCATGCCCTTTCGGACCAGTACCTGAAACTGGCGCCTTAGACCAACTCGGCCATCTTGACTTCTTATTAATTTACATTTCCAGTGATTATTCATCAATTTCAATTTTAGTTTCAATTGTTTCTTCAGTTATTTATCTGTCTGCTTGTTTGCTCATATATGTCAGGGTGGCCGAGTGGTCTAAGGCGCCAGACTCAAGTTCTGGTCCTCGTGAGAGGGCGTGGGTTCAAATCCCACTTCTGACAAATTCTTGCTTTTCTCAAAACAAAAATTTTGCTACTTTTCTGGCTATTTGATACAAATGGGATAATTTCTTTTGGCCCAAATTTTCTTGATCAAATGGAAGAAGGTAGGGCAATGAGTGAAGAAAACATACGCCGGGGCAAATCGTTCAGGTGAACGTGTAGTTTTGACGTCATTAATTCAACAAATTGTTTGTCTATATATGTTCTTAAACTAGGTGTCTCTCCCTGGTAATTGTTTAATAAAGCACTTGATAGCTTATTTTCATCTTGGTCATCCTATGATAAGGATTACGTTACGTTTGATCCAATCTTATTCTAGTCAGAAGTTTGATCTAACTTGCTATTTATCCAATTCGTATGCGACTTTTTTCAGGTAAAAGCAGCATCTTAAATAAGTAAAAGAAACTACTTTTTCCTTGAAAACAAACAATGTGTTGAGTTTGATGTCTTTGATCCATAAAAAATAATGTAGAATTAGGATCCTTTTTATCAAGTTCGATCCATATATATAAACAGAATTTCAGGTTTAGAGAGTTCACAAACCGTCACTATCTCAACTATAAGTGGTGTTAGCCTGTCAGGCTTTAAACAGTGTCTAATCTGATATTAGAAGTTTGGAAAAAGGAAAATGAAAGATAAAAGTCCAACTTGAGAAAGGGAAAACATGCAATAGAACTTACATAAAGACTAAGAAGGAAACACGAAAATTTTATCCAAACTTATCACTTTTAAATTCGAGGAAAGCCGAAAGAGTAAAAATAAAACATAAAGCTGTACAATAACGGTTAACATAATATCGCTGTTTTTCAGCACTATGGCTAGATTCTTTCTTTTTTCTTTTCTTCATAGGTTCCGGTATCTGAAATCGACTGACTCAACTAATTCAGATAAACTAGCTGTAGCCTGTACACAAAGCCAGGAGGTTCTATGTTTGGGTGTAGCATTTGTTTGTTGAGTAAGTGGTGGATATTTCACTAGGACAGGAAGGAGAATCCCATGACAAACTAGGCTTCCATTCATCAGTCAAACTAGTTGTCAAACTGAAAGGAAATCCAACTGATCTGATGTTTTCCCATTGAGTAATATTATCATTTATTGAAGTTTGATTACTCCTTAATCCTGCTTCATCATCTTCCATGCTTATACTTCTTTGCATCTCTTGTGATGAAGAACTAATTGAGAAGCTGTTCAGTTGTTGATTTTGACCTTCAAAATCTATGGTCTCAGAGTTCTTGCTGATATCAGTGATTAAGCCAAGGGATGTGTTGAAAAACATGGAATTTGCATCCATGAAGTTACAGGAAATGTCTGTGTTAGGACTTGAAAGATAAGATGGTCTTGAAACCATAGAATTGATGGCCTTATATGAAGGAACATTTGAGGCTCCTTGTAGTAAGTCATTATTACTAGATAGGTGGAGAACTGATCCATTTTCAGTTATAGAAGAGACATTCTCCGAACCGAAATGAGCAGTTGCACTTTGATTGAACACCTCTGGAGATGCTACTTCAGATAAAGGATTTATCCATGGGTAAGATAGAGCTCTATTTGCCATTGAGTTGGTTTTCTTGAAGATTCTGCAGATGGCCCATGAATCCTGCAAGGACCAAAGACAAAGAATTAGGGATAATTACATTTTTGGACCGCTCAAAAGAATAAGAGCCAGCAAATTTATAGGTTTTGCATATTAAGTGTAAATATAAAAAGGGCAGCCGGTGCACTAAGCTCCCGCTATGCGCGGGGTCCGGGGAAGGGCCGGACCACAAGGGTCTATTGTACGCAGCCTTACCTTGCATTTCTGCAAGATATTAAGTGTAAATATATATATATATATATACACACACACACACACATATTGTATACCCAAAATATACATAATATACTGTGTATTTTGGCTAGCACCCACAATTAATTGCGGCTGATGGGCGAAAAATAAAAAAAGCCCAAGAAATTATATCGGTTTAAACTAAGCTATCAAAGTCTTCAATGGATAATAAGGAGGTTAATTAGGCTGCATAGTGAACCTACATTTGGTGGAAAATTCTTATCCAAGAATTTCTTAGGTGGTGTTGACTCGCTGTTAGTTGTTGGAAGGCGAAACTCGTGCATCATCCAGTCAGTTTTTAAGCCTCGAGCAGCTCTGCCTCTGTAGAACACTAGGGACTTCTTAAGACCAATGCATTTGGTGCTATCAGAGCAATAAATAGGCCTGTCAGTTCCCGTGGCCTTCCAAAAACCAGCTCCTGTTACACGGTTTGGACGAACGCTGTTCCTGTATTTACGGTCCCTTGGACAGTAAAAATACCATTCTTTTTCCCCTGTAGATGCTAGCTCTGGACAAAAAATGGTATGGCAAGGGAATATTAGAGTATGGTTCATAATCAGTAAGAATGACATGCAAATAAAAATAGTGTCAAATCTTCTGAAAGGAAACAAACATTTAGTTTAAGAAAAGTCTAGTTTTGTAACTTTGTTTCATAACGCCGTAGCTATTCTTAAAACAGATTGATTCATTTTCAGTGACTGCAGCAGATAGCTCCTGAAAAAATTGTCAAGAAGTTTTCTGTGGTTCTTTTTGAGTTTAACTCCTATACTTTGACAGTGTAAAAGAATCTTTTTACAATCAGATCACCTAAGTAAGATAACTGTCCATAAAAAGTTAGATCAGTAACATGAGAAGTAAAACAAATTACTTGCTATCACGAAATTAGAAATGGAAAATGAACCTAAAGAGTATCGACATGAGACGCAGAGGAATTATCTTTCTTACTTGGAAGGTCCCATGGATCATATTTATAAATATCCACTTGCTTGATGAGCTCAATAGGAAGAGATCTCTGCTGAATCTTTCTCTTCAGATAGAACCCAACCAGCTCTTCATCTGTCGGATGAAATCGAAAACCAGGTAGCATCACTTCATCAAGCTTTTCCACATCACTTTTGTCATCCATACTCTTTCCAGTAAAAGTCTCAGGGCAAATCAAGAATCCTCTAGCAAAAGTCTCAGGGCAAAGTTTAGATTGTGATAGTAGCTTAGAGCACAGTGACAAAGTTTGAGGAAATATTGTTCCTTAAAAACTGCTACCTTGGGACCAAAGTGAAGTTCACAGAGTTGTTTAAATCCAAATTTGTGATCTCGAAAATACTACAAAGTTAGTGTGTATGGAGATATGTTTTTACACCTCCCATGATGTGCTATTGTTTGCTACCCTTTATATTCGTCTGAGTTCTGGCAATCAAAACAAAATGACAAGGCAATCTTCTAAAGAAATTAGTGTACAATATTTTAATATGGAGTTTGACTAGTTTTCTGTTTAAGATGCATTCTAACCGTTTGCCAATGTTTTGTGTACATCCTCTGATTAAAATATGATTCTTTAGGTCATTGGATCTAAAAATGGCAGTTTCTATTCTCTGATTAAAGCTTCTATTCTTTCTGTCATCTACGACCACGTGACCTGCCCCAATTTCATATTTTGGAGTTCGTAGATATTACTTAAACAAAATTTTGAATTTTTTTAGTAAATAACCACCGACCCCTTTCAAATGACTAGAAGACAAAAATGATTTTTTTTTTTTTTAACTCTTACTTGGTGTTTATACTAAATTAACTAACGCAAGATATATGTCATGGTTATATCTTTTAATTGGCATTTCCATTTGGAATTAATAGTCTAAAGTTGGATAAGGCAATACTCGTCATAAAATGTTAAGTGTTTGTCTTGTCACATTTGTCTTTTCAAAAAATCCATTTATGTGGTCTACTAATTCTCAGTACTTCTTCATATTCCCACTTCGTTACAAAACCATTGAATTCATGTACAATGTGAGATATGAATGCAATTTCAAGATATTTTTTCAAGAAACCTCTAAAAGTTGAAGTCTGATAAGTTACAGAGGATAAAAGTAATTCTCCATTAAGAAAACCTCAACATGAGACTTGGTTTACCATAAAGTATCTTCTTTTGAAACTGTAAAAGAGGTTAAGATGATAAAAATGTTTAAATTAAGTTGAATAAGAAGATTGATGGATCTGGAAATTTACGTCAGTGCATTGATTTAGGTTGGAATTTGTAGAAGGTTGAGTATATTGCAAGACTAGGTTAACCACATATCGATTTACCAGCGTCTAAGTGGTGAGCATGTGCAACTATGAAGGTAGGGGGTAAATTTTGCAGTTCACCAAACAGCAAGCAACGAGCAGCTCACCTACTAGCTAGAGTTGACTAACTGCTTGACTGATTCTGTAATCTTTTGATCATTATTTCTATTATTGGAAAAAAAATTTGCTAGGAGACATCCAACAAAAAGAAAAAAATCACCACTAGAAAATATGGAATTAGCTACGGAATTTATCGGTGATCCCCACTTAATCCGATGCTAAATAGCTCCTAGTTAATTGAATTTCTTTATTTCTTATAATAATGTGCCGTTAATCCGTAGCTAAATAGGATTAACATTGAATTTTGCTTTTAAACGACGATGTTTTGTTCGTCGCTAATTTATGGTTTTCTAATAGTGAATGACACTGTTTTCTTAAAGAGTCAGGACTGGAAGTAGGTGGTGGATGAATTCCCTTCGTTAAAAAATTGGACCCATGTAAATAGAGCAAACACAATTTTTTTTTTGTTATATATAAATTGTTGAATTTCCTTAAGATACGAGAAAATTCTAGTCAATTTTCAAAGGGAGTTCACAAATTGCTTTGGGAGGTTGGAAATTTCTCTCACTGCACTCCTCTGCAGTGATGAAAAAGTCACATAAATCCTTCAAAGAATTACATCACACCTTCAAACTATATGCACACTTTAATAAAATAGTAATACTTATACAATTGAAAATGAATCTTATGGTTGCATATGCAAAATGATGGCGTTTGTGTTGTAGACTTCTTGCGTAAGGATTTAATCATTTATGGATATACATAAGCCATTTAACATGACATTTGTGGGGCATTTTCCTGATTTATCAAGTGGGAGAAAAATGCATAGCTTAATATAGACAATGCTTGGTGGAGTCTTTGCATTAGAGTGCTAACCCCATGTCTGCTGGCTGAAGAGCATATAATTAACAAATAAGCAATCCATAGTAAGTGGGGAAGTTGTTCAATACAACTCTTTTAACGTTTACGGCTCTCGTTAATCTCAATTTCCAATTTAAGGAGCAGGTCAAAGTTCTTTGTAACCAGTGCTAACCACCATCTTTCTGAGTGTCATTAAATTATTACTATTATAAACATATGTTTTAGAAAATTGAATAGTACAATCGTAATTATTGTCGCGGAACTTAGGGGTGGTGTTTTACTTTGTAAATAAGCAAAAAAGCAGAACCTTGCAAGAATTGAATTTAAACTCTTATGAATTCAATCATTAAGATTAACCTATTGTATTTTGAAAATTATAGGTTTTAGATCTAATATTTATATAATTATAATGTTTTCTTTACATAAATTTATGCTCCGTAGATGAACCCGATATATGACCACAACAAAATCATAAAGTTTGGGAAATATTACTTTCTCCTCATGATAACCTGATAACGTTGTGTCGACTGTCGAGTACGTGTTGGTTATTTTGTGACTGTGTGTGTGTTGGGTTTTTTCTTTTTTTTTGGCGCGGGGAAGTTGTGTGTGGGGGAGGGCGGGGGGGTGGGGCGACAGTAAGGGAGCTTGAGGGATGGTTGTGGACGTTCTAGCTGTAGAAGTAGTAATTGCAGTACTAAATATTTAACATTCACATAATGTGACTAGTGACATTAAAATTTAATCATTATTTGCATTTCTCAGAATCTAATGAAACCATATCTCTAATTTATTTATTGTGAATTTTCAGATGCATTATGCTTCAATTCCTATTCACACGGCAGTTTATATTATATTCGGGAAGAAAATGAACAAGGTGATGGGGCTGATTTATGCTGATATAGTTGATAGGAAAGTTCAGAAGTCCCAATTGAATTATAGTTGTTAAATTTGTAATACTACTATAGTTTGAATTGTGACCTGTTGGACGCTGGAATGTATATTTAGAAAGTGATAAGGCTGTTTGAAAATTTTGTGCATTACTCTAGATTGAAATAGCCTACCAAGACTAGTTGATTGACTTTCCATAAAACATCGTTCATCGTTGGCAAATCAGTTAACATCAGTAGAAGAAAAAAAAATACTATACATATATTGATGGAATCCTGGAGAGAGAAATTATTTTGTTTGTACATTTAGAGACAGTTTTCACGAATAAACTAATGCTCTCATTATGAGACATTACTTAACTATTGTAAGGTTGAAATTCAAAGATATTTGGTTTTTTTTTTTTTTTTTTGAGATAGAATGGTTGTATTTAATCTACATCTTCTGCACACTAGTTTTCTTCACAAATATTCATTTTCTTCCAATAGTTAAGGCGCGGACCGCGGAGTACATCAATACTACTGCTAATAGCTAATATGTATATCCATCACTTCAGTGAGTTAATTCCCTCAATGGTCACCTATGTTTTGGGAATTGCCTCATAAAGTCATTTTTGTTTCTTTTAGGATTATACTATCATTGAACTAACACTATTTTCTTTAAAAAAATATTAAACATCACAAAAGTCTCCTTCTCTCTTAGTTGGCATGCCATGTCACATTAAAACTCTATTTTTAATAATAAATTTATTTAACCCATCAAACCCATTTAATCCAACCCAACTCATATCTAATACCCGATTTTAAATCTGATTAAAAGATCCAAAGACGCGATTTTATCAAAAAATTATACAGACTTTTTAGAGTATGCGTATTTGTACAGTCTGTGATGCTTCTTATTTTATTTTTATCAATTAATTTATTATGAATTTAGCATTAATTGAAAGTATAGTGTATATGTGGAAATAAACATAAGATAATCTAATTCAAGATTGGTATATACTGTACAATGCCATTTGAAAAAAAAAGTCATGTAATAAAACAAGAGAAAGAAACCATATTACGAACCCAGCTTCTTTATCACTATTAATAAACAACTATTGGCCGATTGAAAAAAAAAAATGACAGCACATTCAATAGACAAATGAGACATGACAACAATCAATGATAAGATATATGGAATTTAAGTTATGCATATTCAACGATTATTCAATTAGCTATATAGACAAATGGCAGAAGTCTTGTATAATTGAGAAGAATTTAGGTACAGTAATATAAATCAAGGTCATTATCGGATTGGACGGATTGAAAAATCATCTTAGCATAAAGTGAAGAAAAAGATATTTTGATTAGAGAGGGATTAGAGGGATAAAAAAAAAAATTCCTAAACATTAGGTTAGTCGTAAAAGAATTCGCATAATTATAATTAGCGTTTGATTTAAGATAAAGGGTAGAAGAAATATTGGGGAAAACATGCAAGACTTACAGTGTGTTTGGTACAATGGAAAATGTTTTCTTGATAAATCGGTGATTTTTTTATTATATTTTGGTGTTTGGTAAGTAAATAAAAAATATCTTCTCAAGAACATTTAAATATAGAGTTTGAGTTTTATATGTTGTTGGTGTAAATAATTTTGGATCTTTCGGGTATTAAATCACCAATATTATTTGGGTATAAAATAGCGTCTTTTCTTTTTTAACCAGATCTAAAATCAGGTATAAGACATGGGTTAGGTTGGATTAATTGATTAAATGGGATTGATGAGTTAAATTAGTTTATTATTTTAAAAATAGAGTTTTAATGTGCCATGTCATGTCAATTAAGAGGGAAGGAAGTTCTTATGGTATTTTTTGAAGAAAATAGTAATAGTTGAGTGATATTATAGTCGTAAAAGAAATAAAAGTGATTTTATAAGGCAATTCTCAAAACATAGGTAACCATTCAGGGAATTAACTCTCACTTCAGTACCAAAAAAAGAAGATAAAGCTGATATGCTTTATTGAACATAAAGTAATGGCTGCTATTTTGTCACATAATAGTACAAAATTACAGTTACTAGAGGACCCATGTTGGTTATTCAATTTATGGTTTAATCCGTGAAAAGAACAGAATATAACACATCAAATAATTGTAGGGGAAAAACCATATGTTGATGTTAACATCAACAGCATCAGAAAGATTATATTTATAACCTCTATTCACATTCACCCCCCTAGAAACTAGCCGCAACACTATCACAAGGCGTCACACACATTATTAACTTCCTTTTCGACGTTTTCATTAGTATACAACGACAATGCTATTTTTTTAAACTACTAATGTAATTTATTAATTAATGCTTATTATACAGATTTACTTATAACTAATTTATAAGTGATTCAATTATGTAGATATATTTAAACTGTTAATGTATAGAACTTAAACTCTCTATTAAGGTTGGAGGAATTATGACAGAAGGCTGAGCACATCGAAAATCTTACATCCTTAAATTGGAGTGTTGGTCATCATATATTCATGACCAATAATCTTGTTTTTTCTTTTTCATTTTCTCAAATGCCTGATAATCCAAGTAGCCAATCATTTAAAAAAAAATAAGCGACTAATATCTTATATAATTAATGGGCTATTCTCTTGTTTGTTGCAATGATTGGAAGCATTGAGCTTGAAGCAATGCAGGAACTCCAGCTTGTTACGTGAGAATATTTTTATACACTATAATATTAGCGTTCTAATTTAACACCTTTTTTATGAATATATTCATTTACCCCTGTAGTAATTTGGGTTTGATATTTGTGGTTAATTAGTTCTTCATAGTGGATATATGTACATTGAATGAATAAGCTATGACTTCATTAATTTGTGTGAATAAATCACTTAGGTCATGGCACATTTATTCATCTGGCATGTATACAAACCAAATTAAAGAGGTAGTATGCAATCTTAGCTTCACTCTAGACGATGGCTGCAATTTTAGCAGAATTTTTTCTCCTCCTATCATACAATGAAAGTATGTTTTACAAATTAAATTCAATTTAAATTATATACACTATCAGTATATAAATTCTTTTTACCGATGTGCTCTTCTTTGTACTTTAAGTTACAATGTGTGTTACTTCTATTCTAATTCGTTCTTGGAAAAAAAAAAAAAAGATGTATGATGAAAATGGTAATCGTATAATTACTAACACCGGTTAGTAATTAGCTTAAACGACAAGAGAAGAAAAGCGAAAACAATATAATGATAAGAATAGGAGTATATACTAACTACTTCCTTCGCTCGCTTTTAGTTGTTCAATTTGAAATATACACCCTTTAACAAATAATAATTAATATGAATATTTTACCTATTTCTATATTAATTGATGTTTAGTTTTAGATCTTGAGAAATAATTTGTGGAGTAAGTAATTAATGCTAAGGGCCAACGTGAAAAAAAATATTTTTCTATTGATATGCTAAAAGTAATAAGTAAAAGTGAAAATGTTTTTTTTAGCATAATGAATAAGTAAAAATAAACGGCGGGAGTAGCTAGTTATAAAAACAATCACACAATGGGGAATGACGACCGAATGAGTAAGAGGTACTTAACAAAGAGCATAGACATATTTACTTTCATAATATTCATAGTACATACACAAGTAGGAGAGTAAATTCTGGAGTACAGCAACTATTTATTTTGCACTCATTATTACACTTGAGTAAATATTGCATTCATAAAAGCTTCCTCTCATACTATTTCTTGTACCACAATATCCATGCATGATCCTTAAGGAACGCTGCAAGAAGATTCAAGAAAAAAGAGCATAGTCAGCAACTGGCTGCAGGCATAACTAATGAAGAAGATACACACAAAAACACAACATAAGCGATCGAAATATAAACATGGACACATTTAACTTCTATACATTAATCAGATCACCTAAAATGTAATTCTGAGTAACTGTCTATAATAAGTGATATCAATAACCTAGAAAATATATAAGATAGATCACTATAAAACAAGAATTAGCTACGAAATTCGTCGCTAATCCTAATCTATCGTTAAATTAAGAGGATTAGTGATGGGCTTTTGTTGTTAAGCGACATGAGTTGTTTATAGCTAATTCCTTTTATTTTTGGACAACTTGTTGTATCGAAAGTACCAACTGGGTTCAGATGAACCCGATGCTATAAGGTTGTATTCGCTTTTCATTGCAACATGTCGAAAACAGAGAGTAGTGTAAAATTCCTTACACAGTCAGTATATATAAGTTAAATCGAAGCGTGAATAATTACCTTTTACAGTTAGTAGTAGCAGAGATGGGTATATTGGTAGTAACACCACAGCGTGAAGGGAGATTAGATGCAGCATCTGGTTTAAGATTAGTGTAACGTGCAGCAGCAGCCTTCATACATTCACAAGCATCTTGCCTGTCTTGTTGGGTTGGAGTCATTTGTACAAGGCTTTTCACACCATTACAACATGGCCCTGATGGATCTCCACCTTGTGTCAGGTAAGAGATACAAGGAGCCAATGTTGCATCAACTTGGCCACAATTGATTGCTTCTCCTAGTTGCACTACCACAGCTAGGAACATTAAGAAAGTAATCACAATTGCCTTCATATTTTTTTCTTGTTTCTTTTTAGTTTGTTTTCAGGTTTAATTGTGTATATGATGAGGAAATGGAGTTGAGTATATATAGTAGTTTAATTTGTCGGTGCTTGTGGACTAGATGGCGTTTGGAACATGGATAGCGTGTAGGACTTTGTAACGTTTTGCAGGAATTTGGCCTTTTAATTCCTCTTTTGGATGTCGTTTTGTTACTAAATTTAGTTAAAGGAACTCTGTGAGATGAGAAAAACGTTCTTTTGTGAAAGTTGTTCACGTGAATACTCACTCATCACTAGTATTTTCAGCATTTGCTACTTTTATGAGTTCCGTGAAGCCACTTGCCCAAAATATTAGTGAACCTCTTACCTAATTCGTTTTATTGGTGAGATAAAGATAATTATCCCGTGACATTTCATGGGATTATTTTATCCTGTCCTTGGTAATGGGTATTATTTAGTCCCAAGATTATTATAACCCACCGTCTTAGTATAAATGGTGGGATAAGTTATCCCATAGAGGATGTGACAAAATAATTTCATGGGATATCCTTGCTTATCTCATCCCACCAACCAAACGATCTAGAGTATTGTGAAATCTAAGTTTTCGTTTGTATTACACAAATGTGTTTGTTTTGATGTAAATTATATTTCTTGATTATAGTGGTTACTATTATTTGGTTATGTTAAATTGTTGAACCAAAAATAAAGAAGACCAAACTTTGCTAGTGATGAACATGCATGTTTCTCTTGCATTACTTACGTCAACGAACAATTGAACATTACGGTTAATCTTTAACATTCAAAATTATCTTCCGGTTAATACTTACCTGCCCCTAGTGTTTACATAATCATGCGGCATTCGCATGTTCTACCTTTTATATAAGTTCATTACCTGATTAGCAATCAAACACGGGTAGAAATGAACCTCGAAATAATTTTCCCGAAATAGAAACATTTTGCGTCATCCCAAACACACCAAATTAAAATCTTTGCTAAACACGTTGCTTGCGCATACACTACTACCTTGTGTTTAACTACCTCTATCACACGTAAAGTTCTTTCTCACTTCTCATTAAATTTGTCAACCGCAGCTTCATATAATTGCTTAATTGTTCTCTAATATTCTTATCTCTTTCTGTTTTTGGTTAAACTAATATTCTTATCTCAATATCAGATGGCATTGGAACTTCTTCAATAACCACCTAAATATTGATTATCTTGTTCCGTTCTTTGCTTTTAAGAAAAGACGTCTCATAAGATTATTTACATGTTTTTCCCTTCTCAACTTTATCACATTCTTTAGTTCGTTAAAAGGTTAAAATCAGTCTAAAATCTATCAACCCCCGTAAACTGAAAGAATGTGGACCTTTTGACATCAGAAGCACCAAATATGAATAACATTTTTCTCTCACCTTCGCAAAAGATAATAGCATGAACCCTGGGATTATGAATCAGAGCATTCACTCCGAGTTTATAAAGAAACTATTATCATTTCTGGGGTACCTTCAAGCTTGTCAAAACAAGGCAGGAACTATCATTCTACAGCTAGCTAGCTAACTGAGCACGTATAGAATCTATCAATATTATAACCATTTCAGTTCACGTTAGCCATTATTATCTCCAGAATCAGCCATCAAGCATAAAAAGATCTAGGCTCGCAGCTCAGCTTATGAGCATGTCCAGTTCAGAAGTCTCTTTGGAACTATGATTACTGTAAACAAGTAGAAAGGAAAATGTAGAAATAAAACCAATGCATTGAACCAACAAAGAACTGTCAGTAAAGCCCATCCCATCTGGGCATCAAGTGACTTGACAAACATTAAACTTACATTTCCACCAGTTAAGGCACAACAAAGTCCCGAAAAAATCAAGGTTCAGTGCCTGTGGTTTCTTCAAGCCAGATAACGATACAACTTCCTATCTGTTTTATCTCTCTCCAAGAATTCCCTCTCAATCAAAGACTCAATTCGTTTCTTTATAACAACTGGGTTTGGCAGGAACCGAGACTGCAGCTGCTTCGTTACTTCAGCAACTATATTGTTGTGATCTAGCACCCTCCGAGATTTCATGATTCTAACTATTGCTGCCTCAATCTGTGGTTTTCGGTCCTCCTCCACTCTCTGCCTAGTCTCCTGTTTTTCAGGCTCTGACTCCTTCTGTGCAACAACAGTACCTATCTTTACCTTGTAGAACTTGCTGGTGAATTTATCATTGAAATAAAAAGTATCGGCTTCAGCAATATCCTTGCTCATTGGCTCCTTCCTCAGAACATTCTTCCCCTTGACGCATGCAAGAGATTGTAAGCACCTCTTTAAGTCTGAAGCTGGTATTTCTGTAGCCTGTTCAATTTCCTTGTAACTCATTCGGTCAGCATTGTTGAACAGCATAAGGATGCACATCTGATAAGTGGAAACATTAAGCTCATGCTTCTGTCCCTTTCCAAATGTAGCTTTCAGATCAGCAGTCCCCATATTTGTCTGCCATGACAACCTCCTACCCGTATGGGTCCCCAGATAGTAATTCTTGAACTTATCACAGACCCCTAAAATTTCTGAAGGAAGATTGCAAGTAGTAACAGACTGTGTTGGCCAGGACCCAGTAGTAAGGACCTGGACAGTGAGTGAAGGACCATCTGCGATCTCAGCACCCACAGCAGCATGAAAACCCTGCATTGTATCCTGTGAGGTCTTCATATCGGTAAACATGCCTTCCAGTTTTGAGGTAAACTGGTACCCACATTCTGTTTTAAGCTTAACTATCAAACTTCTCTCCGCATCATCAGATACTGTCTTCCCTGAGAGTAGCCTCTTTGCCAAGTGCTGCTTGTAGTACTTCTCAAACACATCTTTCTCCTGAAGGTAGCGGAAGAGCATCATCACTTTGTCTAATACGATCTCTACATCCTCCTCAGTAACCCCTTTCAGCCCTTTCCGAAGTTTGTCATCCACAAACAAAGAGATGAACTCAGGTGATCGTGGATTCAGATTAATGAAGTACTCAAATGAGGAATTGAGAGCATTCTGGAATGTTTTATCATTGTTAAATGCTGAACTTATGATCTTATCATGCTTATCCTTCTCATCCAAAAGCCTCTGCACAAAGTCTACAGGATCCTTTAACCTTTCTGGATCAGTGACGAGCTGCTTACCAATTTCTCGAATATGAGAAGTCATGACATCTCGAATCAGTGCGAGTCCAGTTGGCACTCTTCGGAACAAGTTGTACATCCTTCCTAAATCTTCATACTTGTCATTTACAATCATATTCACTAAGCCTGAGTTCTCCATATGAACCAACCTGTGCATATGGCTTTCTATCATCTCTTTTTCCACCACATTAGTAAGTTTGGGTTCACTTTTTGCATCTAAATAGTGGGACACTCTTTCAATCTCTTCGTTGAGACGTTTCTCCGCTTTCTTCAGATAATCCCCACAATCACAGCACTCAATGAACTGTTGAGACTCGAGCCGATAAAAATCAGCTGAGACTTCAAGAAAAGGCTTTTCAAAGTCTTCTTGGTATACTGAAGAACCTAAATCCATTAGCATTTTTATTACATTCCTCATCAAACCCCTGTTTATCACTTCACCAGTCCTCTCATGCTGAACAAGTTCAAGAAGAGTGTCCTGGAGCCTTTTGTGAATTTTGATAGAGTGGATGATATGGTCTCTCCATAAATTCAAACCAAGCTCATGAACAGGTGTTTTATGTGTACTGGGAATGAAAGTTCTATCCATATACATCAATATATCTCGAATCATTTGCAGTGCCTTGTTATGCTCTGCCCATTTCCGGTTCAGTTCTTCAAGAAACAAACCTCCCTGGGCAGCTTCAATAGATTTTGCAATTTCCTTCAAATGTGATGTCATAGTTGACACAAGTCCTGAATAGAGCTTCTCTCCAAATTTGTGTAGGACCATGTTATATGCATTTCTGCAGATGACAGATACTAAGAACATCAAAGTAATATAGTTGACTATGCCCCCCCAAAAAAAAAAAAAAAAAAAAAAATTGTCCAAGACGGATTGAAGAAAATAAAACACGGTCACATTGTTAGGCAAGAAATTTATCAAAATAAAGTTGGCATCTTCTCCTTCAAAAACACAAGAAATAAAGCCTGTAACTATGTGTTTTGTTTTTTTTTGGGTTGAGAAAGGTAACAGTAATTGTCACTAAGTTCAATTACAGAAGAACAAGATTAAAGCAAGTAATTCTATAAACACCTAAACCCCCATCCCCCAAGAAATGGCATGTGAAGTGATATATAGGAAGCTATTCGTTCGTGTCAACTGGGAAGCTTAATGGTTTATGAACCAACACATTTGGCAAAGAAGCTATCAAGTTTTGGATACACCTAACAGTTTGAATTTAAAGGACATAGACACACCTAACACTTTGCACTTACAGGACATAGACACAAGCTAACAGTGTGCACTTAAAAGAGAAGCATACATCCGTACAAATTATCACGGGAGAGAGACCTCTTACAAAAGATATACATTCCACTTATTAAAAGTAAAACCTCTAAGATAAATCGTTAACAATTAACGCTATGCTATGTTTCTTGGCTCTCTCCCTCATATGGCATAATGAGTGGGATTTTTGGTGTGAATCTACAAGGACCCTGGATGTATCCTCCTACATGACAGAATAGTATCTCAATATCAAATTGCATTTCGTTCCCCTAATATGAAAATAGTCGTGCAAACTTAACTACATCGACTAAACTTGCATATCGGAATGAGGTAATTTTTCCCTCTTCATAAAAATAAGAACATCTCCATTCGCCCAATCAGCCCGACGTATCAGCTTTTATGTTGCATTAATGCCAACCTAACCTTAAGCGACATGCTAATAAACTATGGTCAAAATTGTGACCATAAATCTTTCTCTGCCAACTGTCAACAGGGAAAGGAACCCGATCAGGTGGAGAGAAGAGGTATTAAATAGAATAGCACATTCCAAAGTTCAATAATTTGGGGTTATCTAACACTAAAGGTTCTCTAATTTTCTACTGTCCTACACATGGACTAAATGGACTCCTAGCAATTACTCCCTCCGTCCATTTTTATTCGTCCACTATACTAAAAATAGATGTTCACTTTTACTTGTCCAGGTTGGAAAACCAAGACAAAATTACCACTTAGTTCCTTATTTAACATTACTATTAACTATAATCATTTCCCGGTGCATTTCCCAAAACATTGAATTTATTATATCAAGGGCGATACAGTAAACTTATCATTTTATTAATTATTTCTTACGGGGTGTGCCGAGTCAAATATGGACAAGTACATATGGACGGAGGGAGTAACTAGTTGAAATCTATATACAACTATTGATACTACAGTTTCGAGTCTTTGACACAGTTATTAGAACAAAATTAACCTACATGGGTAAGCAACACTGGTAGGGGAGACCAGAACTAACAAGGGAAAAAACAGCAGAATATGTTCAAATCGAAATCATCCAACACTACAGATAGAATTATATCTGCAACACTTACTCCCTCTGTCCCAATTTTATGCGATACACTTTCCGTTCCAGTCTGTTCCAGAAAAGAAGGATACATTTCTATATTTAGAAATAATTTAACTTAAAACTTTCTCTTTTTCCCTTAATGAAATGATTTCCAGCCACACAAATATTTATGGATTGTCTTAAACTCCATGCCCAGTCAAACAGCGTTCACATAAATTGGGACAGAGGGAGTAATAGCTATTCCAGTTTGTAACTTAGTATAATCCTTAGTTGTAGTCGAGATAAGTATATTCCAAGGTGCAAAAACATACTTCAATCAATTATCAAACAGCAACATAAGAAATGAAAGAAATAAATAAAGAGGATTAGGAAAAGAAACCTATAGAGCTCTTCAAAACTAAGACCACTGGCGTTATGATTGTAAATCTCATGAATAGCATGTTCAAGGATCTTCCATGTTTTTTCAGCATATTTCGGATCCACAACCACCCGATGTTTAAATGCTTCTATCTGGAAATTCCTCTTCTTTTGTGCACTCATTTCCGATCACCGATCTAAAATTTGGGGATTTAGGGTTTCTCTCTGCAAATGAAACAAATTGGGGAAAGATAGATGACTTAAGAAACTTGAAATTTTCAATTAAATTAAAAGGAAGGAGATTGATTGATGAATTATTATTTAAGTAAAAACATATAATCGATTAATAACAAGTAAAGATGGCGAACCAGAGAGACATTTAGTTGGTTGGTTGAAACTTGAGATTTTGAGAGTCTTTTCTTCTATGTGGCACTGGCCACCTATCGATGTCTTTTCTTCTTCTTTTTTTTTTTTTTTTTTTCTTCTTTTTTTTTCTTCTATATTCTTCTCCTTTACTTTTTCTGGATCCTCTCATCTTTCTTATTTATTGGGTTTTGAGTCAATGTTTGTGACTTTTAACCCCGGGAAATGGCCCACGAAATTAACATGCAATCCAAACACCCTCTTAATGGAATTCAACTTTCTCCGTTACCAAGTGTTATCCTGTGGAGGATATTACTAGAGGTGAATTCAGAATTTCAAGAGGTTGGGTTCATCATTACTTTTAAGATAGAATATAAAAAAAGTTAAAGGCTGCTTACAATTTTTTTATTTTTTTTTATTTTAAAAGTCGCAATAGTGCATTTAGTAGGATTTGATCCTGCAACCGAAAAGGATTAAACCCAGCACATAACCGATGGTGCTACACTCGATCCAATTTGACTATGAGTTCCTTCAGTTAGTATTAGATATTTTAAGGATTATATACATAATATACCGAGTTTAGTCGAATCACCATGGGTTCACGTGACCCATTTGTTATACATAGATTCGCCCTTGGATACTACGTGGTTTTTTCAATATATCGATATATAGTTTTGCCTTTATTGATTTTATTCTTTCAGTAGATATTGAGATTAAAATATAAAATTTAATAATTCAAATTGTTAAACATAGGGGGCAGTAAGATTGATCAAAACAAATAGATAAAGCTAGAAATGTATGTGGGTTGGTTCTTGGATCTTTCCGGTAACAAACGACGGGAGACAGATGGGTTAGGGCATTTTACATAAATAGCAAACATTTGGGATTTAATCAAGCTGCATAGCTAATGTTTCAATATTTACGTTCTGTAGCAAATCAACCCAGCTCCCACATGTGTATTCAATTTTTTTTTTTTAGCTGTATTCATGAATACAACAATTTTTTTTCCAATTGTATTCATAAAATAACTATCTGTATTCATAAATTAGCTTGTTGTATTCATGAATACAACGAGTAAAAACTGAATACATATACACCAATAATTACACAAATACATCATATTTTCTAGTATTTATACAACAAATACAGATGAAAAATACAGTATAAAACATTCATACACCAAAAAATTAACAAATATGCCATATTTTTTGGTATGTATACAACAAATACTGTATGCAATATAGATACACCAAAAAATTAACAAGTATGCCATATTTTCCGGTATGTATACAATAAATACAAGCGAAAAATATTGTATAGACGGTAAATATACAACAAATACAACGAAAATCTAGATTTTTTCCAGATCTGATCGGAAAAAATTTCCGGCTAATACAACGACGACATTTTTTTTCGACGTAGATCTGAGTTTTTTTCTTCTTCTCCGGAGAAGCCACCGTCGGCTGCACTGCTCAGATCCGTCATAGATCTAAGCTTTTTTTCGTTTTGCTTCTAACAATGCTCAGATCCGTCGCTATTGGCGCTTTTCCGGCGTAGATCTGAGTTTTTTTTTCCTTTTTGGCGCCGGAGAAGAAAGGAAAAAGGAGAAGGGGCTAGCAGTGATGGTGGTGAAGGGGCACGGCATTTTCGTCGGAGCTCCGGCGGCGGAGCAGTGGGGAGAAGAGAGGGGGAAAGAGATGGGAGGGATGGGTTGGAAGTGAATAGTGGGATGAGTATTCTATTTTGTATGTATATGTGTATATATATATATATATATATATATATATATATATAGTTACTAAATGGTATTAATACACCAATGTTTGCTATGAGAAGTAATTAAGTTAAACTATAGCTACTAAATGTCAATACTCACTATATGTTTGTTATATCATGTAGTTATCCCGATGGGTTATTCACTCTAAAATGTAGTGGGCCATAATCCAATTAAGTGAACCTTATCCTATCGTAGGCCCACGCCAATTCTTGGGCTGGTACAATCTCATGTGACTAATGGACTTGTGCCAGTCCCAATTTCATATTATTGTTTGGGAAAACTACGTATATATACATGTTAAGGAGAAATATTTACGAAACGTAACGATAGTTTTCCTTATTTACAAAACATAACGATATATTACAAAACATGACGATTTTCATATATTTTTTCGTTTTTTATTTTTTTCCGTAAAATATATATATTTTTATAAAAAAAATATTTTTTTAAAAAAATATTTTTATTTTTTTAAAAAATAATTTTTATATATATTTTTTTAAATATTAATTTTTTATTTTTTTTGCTCAATGGCTTAAAAAATTACCTCATATTTGTGTGAAAGTTGTATGAAATGTGTATGTGTGAGCAAAATTTTTAATATAATTTTCATATACAAAATTTGAGCGAAAACTTTAAGCCTTGAATATTGTATGAAAATTGTTACAATGTTGTTGTAGTTGTATTAATTTTCCGTAAACCTAATATGAAATTTATATACAAACAATGTGAATGAAATTCTAAGTCTTGAGGAAGATATACACATTTCATACCATTCTCATGCATAAAATTTTAAGCATAATGTTTAAGCCTTGATCAAGATATACACATTTCATACGTTCTTCATATATAAAATTTGAGCGAACTTTTAAGCCTTGAGCAAGATATACACATTTCATACACAAAAATTTGAGCGATTATTTTAAGTCTTGAATGTTGTATCAAAGTTATATACAATGTTGTTGTAGTTGTATTAATTTTACGAAATCTAACATGAACTTTATACATGAAAATGTGAGCGAAATTTTAAGACATGAGCAAGATACAAATTTCATATTGTTTTCATACACACAATTTTGAGCGGATTTTTTTAAGCCTTGAACGAGATATACACATTTCATACATTTTTCATACACTAAATTTTGAGCAAACTTTTTAAGTCTTGAGCGAGATATACACATTTCATACAACTTTCATACATAAGTTTTTGAGCAAAAAAAAATAATATTAATTTAAAAAAAAAATATAAAAAAATATAAAAAAAAATATATTTTTAAAAAAAATAAAAAAATATTTTTAAAAAAAATGATTTTTAAAAAATAAAAAATAATTTAAAAATATATATATATTTTTTTAAATATAAAGCATGTTTTGTATAGGATTTGTAATGTTATGTTTTGTAAATATAAAACTATCGTCACGTTTCGTAAATATTTCTCCTTAAGATGTATATATATGTCAAAGACCCTTATTGTTTCATTGTTTGGGTTTGTCATTCAACAATTAGAATTAGAATCCCTCTTACTTGTATTCCTTCCCATTATGCACACTTTGAATCATTCACATCACCAAGTTATGTTTGTTCTGACCCAATTGGATGTTTCATAATCAATCAATGTTGGTGGTCAGCCTACGAAAATATGATGTGTATAATCCGTTTAAGTTTGGACGGATCATTTATTAAATCAGTCCATGTTGACTCATCCAATTCGGCCTAAAGGTTGCGATGACTTGTAGCTCAAATTATTTCTTCAGAAACATTATGAAAATTTATAATTTTTTTATTTAATATGTAATAAAAACTCTTAATAAGGAAAATCATTATAAGGTAGTTGAATAAATTATAAGAATTTTTTTTAATTAAAACTTGGTAAGAATTGCGCCGGTTGGGCTATATATGATCCCATTGTTTAAGCCTATTTTGATTTATCCTATTATAACGCAAGTAACCTTCGAGCTGGTTTCATAAACTCAAATCTCTAATTTAGCTCAATTTACCCATTTGACACCCCTAAATCGATAGAGAAGCTAAGAAGCCTCATCAGCCTTAGGAAATGAAGACGTCATTGGACTATGGTCTACTACCCGAAGAAAATAAGACTTAAGTTTAATTCAAATTCATAAGTTAGTTATGAGTTGAGAGGTGCTCAATATTATATAGGAAGATACACAGTTTATTCATCAATGTGAAATGCTTAACACCCCGTTTCTTCATATCTGAATTGAACATTTAAAGCATGTACGACATAACACGGTGAGCCAAGATTCAGTAAACCAGAAATTAGGTTAATCTTGCCTTCACAATTCCAGCGCAAACATGTTCAGCCTTGTGATGTAAAGCCTTAATAGGAACTGTGCTAACTGCTAAGTGCTATCCCACACTTCCAGTTCTATGAAGTCGAATTCATTTGGCAATCTCATGACGTCATGAAGTGGATAAGGATGACTGTTCCTCTCTGTCCTGAAATCATTGAGTAAATATCTTAAAAGGTTACTCAACTTTGACAAATTATTTAGCAAAGTCATTGAACTTTGCTACATATCAATAAAATTATTTAATTTTGGCCTTTACTCTCATAAAATCATTCAACTATATATGTAATAAAAAAAATGACATGACAATATTAATTAATTTTTAATGCCTAGGATACTTGCAGTACCTTGACAGAGACATAAAATGGGAGCCATATGCGTATTGGTAATTCACTACTGCAGCTACAACATTTGCATCAACGTTACGTTCATTTACTAGGCACAATAAAGAAATCTTTATTCATCGAAGGTTGGTCTCTTTAGACACGTTATTGAATATTAAACCAATAGAATCCTATATCTACTTTAAAGGTGGCTGCTGCCTGTCATGTCTATGAACGTCGAAGAAGAGGATGAAGAATAAACACTTTTGAGTTATATACACGCAGAGTCATTTTATGGTTGCTATTTTTTTAGTTTTACATTCGGTGTATGATATCAATAGTGTAGCCTAACTAAATTTTGATTATTCACAATCGGTAAATTTTACATTGAAGGACAAACACTCCCTAACAGGCTCGAAGATCTCATGATTGTTGTTGGACTAGGCGTATTATCATGTCCTTGCATTAATATTTTAAGTTATACAATCAAACTCTCTATAACAGTCGTATGTTATATCAATATTTCACTATAAAAGCTAAAAGTATCCAGACAAACGATGCAATTATAAAGAGATTTGGTAGTATACACTATTAGTGGTGAAAAACTAAACCATCAATATAATTTAACATGTTATGATCAATTACTGATTATTTATTTTAGGTTACCCATCAATATTTTTAAAATAAATTTACCGACAGTATCTTTTAAATAATTTAATTGTGTAAATATAAATTTACACCGTGAATGCATTTTGTCTTCGTTACACATCTGGTTTTGCTTCTTTTATTTTATATAATGTAAGTTAGCTTAATAACTGTCTAAGTTTCTAAGACCAGAAGTTTTTTAAGCACTTTCCTACAATTCCACGTGTCTTGGTAATACCAATATCTTGGTATTATAGATAGCGATTGTCAAAAATTAAGCCTAATTCTGAAATATCTGTCATATTTGAATCTTGATTAATAGCTAAAAAAGATGCCACTTGTTTTCCAATTTCCTCGCTCAGAAATCCTTGTAAGACCATTGACCCACCCATAATTGCAAATAACATGCCATTTGGACACCACTTGTAGTTGCATTATTTTACAAAATTTGTCTTCATCAGTTTCTTGATTGCTTGGCAACTCTATTGGGACTGTTCAGATTTGATAGGGGCCTCCCATCCAGTCTTTCAAATCCACCTAGGCCATTTAGAAGATCCTCACATGTTTTTAAACTCAAATATATCGATTAGCTTGCTGAAGACACGTTCCACTAATTGAAAAATTTTAGAGAGAGTATCTATATCTTAATGCAAGATACTCTTTTCATTCCAATCAATATCGGATTTAACTTCGTCCTTTTGAAGATTATAGTGTGTGAATAGATTGCTTCTCTAAATTTGGTCAGACATATTCAAAGTAATAGTTTGAACTATGAATAGATTAAAGGGAAAAGGGTTAAAAATACCCCTCTACTTTGGAAAAATGGCTAAAAATATCCTCCGAACTTATTTTGGGTCAAAAATACCCCTCTCATCCTTAAAGTTTTCAAATATACCCCTATCTTGACTTTAAATTATCCCCCAAAATAACCCGAAATCATTATTTAAACCCGTTCCATCATTTAAACCCGACCCAACTAAATAATAACCCATAAGATCCCTTTATTCCCCCAATTCCCTCAAACTTCAAACCTACGTATTGGGGGAATAAGGGGATTTGCAATAACATTCACATTAGTACATTAGTGTTCACCAGGTAAATTAGATTAGCTTTTTTGATAGATATAAAACTAATTTGCAATAACATTCACATTAAATGTACATAATGTATTATGTTCTAATAGTACAGTTTTTCATTTAAGTGTAATTTTATATTTAGATGTTGCACAAAATACTAGTAGTAGATTTTAGTGGGCATTTAATCTTAATCATCAACTCACCAAATAGCATATAACTTGTCAACACGTGAAATACACCTCTAATTAAAAAATTAGGCAGGGGCTATATATGTGTCAACCAGGTAAAAAGCCTTTGCATAGCTCCACCTAATATGCGTAACTCAGCAGGTAAGTCAGATCCCCACCGGCACACCGAAGCCACGCACATAATATTTATCACTAAACCGTTCATTTGTAATTTACAAAGGACACATGTAACCACTATAAATACTTCCAATATAACATGACAAACACATAGCGGCATACTTTTGTTTCTTTATCATCATCACTTGCTTGCCTCAAATCTTCATCTATCTTTCATCCCGAATATATATAGTTGGATCTATTATTGCAAAAATGATATACTCATCTGAGAACTGTGAGATGGAGGGCCGATCAGAGATGGAGTGTCGTTCTAGGAAGGAGATGAATGCTTATATTCATAACCAAGTTATGCGAATTAGAGCTGAGGATTCGCAGCTTGGAGAAGATATAGCGAAGACGCTTAGGGAAAGAGCTGTTGACCAGGATGTTACTTCTGTTTTAATGCTGTCAAGGCCTATGTCACCACTTAGTGGGAAAACCGCAATTAAGTCTGCTCACTGATCACCATCAAGGTGACTTCTCCACCTTCTCCTTGTTTATTTTCTATTTTTTTTTTTGTTCTTTAACAGATAGAGGTGGATTCAGGATTTGAAACGAATAGTTACATAATCTAATTTGTATTTAGATTTCTAAATATTTTGATCCACTTAGATAGAGGATGCGCGTGTACTCTCTGCTGAACTTCTAACACTTGAGTTTCATTTTTCTTAATTTTTCCTAAAAGATAAAGAAATCCTAATCCTTCTTCTCCTTTGATTTCGATTGATTCATCCTCTCAATTTCGATTGAGTCTGTTTCAAATATCATAATGTTAAAAAACTTTCTCTTATCTTTCTATTGAAAAATCAAATTAAAGACTTGGATGCATGAATGATTCTTTGATAGCGGTCTGGAGTTTTAAATGGACTTCTTTTTCTTTTTTTGACATTCATTGTGTTTATAGCACTGATGTAATGAAGGAGTTCTTGATTCATTTTCTTTAATAAACGGAGACTATTAAGTACTATACAATTACAAAGTGGTTCAAAAATTGATTTAAGCTGCTAATTTAATTCGTTGTACTTAAGCTGTTATTAGAATTTTTTCCACTTCAACACTAATTGATATATGAAAGAATAGTATGTATAACTTTTTATGTACCCTGTCTTTAGCTTATGAGAATCTTTGCTTTATAATCAGTGATCATTCTTGTAGAATTAATAATTCGGTTTGATTGAACCAGGAATATTGAAGACGCAACCCACATGAAAGAGTGATGATGAAGGATGATGTAAAAAGAGATGGGGAAGAAGTGCCTTTCTTATCACTTCTGTTATGTATATTTTGCTGTACAGTAAGTAATACGTAGAAAGTAGTAGGCAGAAGAAGTCAGACGAAATCTCCTCCTCCACCGTGTACATATAGAAAAAGAAAATACGTAGACGAGAAGCAAGGTTAGTGAATAGTGACTACCTACCAGTCAATGAAAAAAAAGAGTTAATGTACACGTGTACTCTGAGTATGTTTGGATATGAAAAGGAGATGCTAATAGAATGTAAATCTACTTGCTCAAAACAAGCAGTTTTGTGTGGCGTTTATCTTATACAAAATTACAAGATTGATCTTTTTGGCAAAGTGATAAAAATCAAAGCTGGGGCTATTAAAGCTATGCTTGATCCTTAAATTTTTATCCCTCTTATGGCTGGAGGGATAGGATGGGGAGGGATAGGATGGGCTGAATTATTAATCCAATGGGATTGAAATTAATTCTATATTTGGTTGGTGGGATAATTTTTTTGATTGCCATCCAATCCCGTGTAGATTGGATAAAAGGTGGGATTAGTAATCACATAAAGGGTGGATTAGTAATCCCATCTTATCCCACCCAATCGCATCTACATGGAATAACTTATCCTCCTATCAAATCATGAGAATGATCTGTTCTTCGTCACAGTAACTTATGCTTCATCATCTTTTCTACGATTCTATTAGCATCTAACATTAGACCAGTGCTCGTTAGAAATTGATTACAGCTATCAGAAATTGGCTTTACACTTGTTAAGCTTAAATTAAACGTACAAAGAAAGGCCATTGCTTTATTGGAATTAGTATTAACCAGATCGATCACAGAAGAACTTACTAAAATTAATAAGAATACTAGAATTAGTTGGATATTAGTCAAGAAACAGGATTAAGAATTTGAAACAAGTTTGTTTATCAATACATGAACCTACTCTGAACATGAGCCAGTCCTAATATTAGCTACCAATGAGACCATTGGCTACATAACCTTCCAAACAAAACATAGAAAAATAAACCTAATACTCTTCAACATCATCATCATCTTCCCCATCACCAGATTCACATCCAACTTCCTCATAGTCCTTCTCAAGAGCAGCCAAATCTTCCCTAGCCTCAGAGAACTCTCCTTCCTCCATACCTTCACCCACATACCAGTGCACAAAAGCCCTCTTTGCGTACATCAAATCGAACTTATGGTCAATTCTTGAGAACACCTCAGCAACACTTGTGGAGTTTGAAATCATACAAACAGCCCTTTGAACCTTAGCCAAGTCTCCACCAGGAACAACAGTTGGTGGCTGGTAATTAATACCACATTTGAACCCAGTTGGGCACCAGTCCACAAACTGAATAGTCCTCTTGGTCTTAATTGTTGCTACAGCAGCATTCACATCCTTGGGCACAACATCACCTCTGTACATCAAACAACAGGCCATGTACTTTCCATGACGCGGGTCGCACTTGACCATCATAGACGATGGCTCAAAAGCAGTATTAGTAATTTCCGCAACAGAAAGCTGCTCGTGATACGCCTTTTCTGCAGAGATCACAGGTGCATATGAAGAAAGCATGAAATGAATCCTTGGGTATGGAACCAAGTTGGTTTGGAATTCATTTACATCCACATTCAAAGCACCATCAAATCGCAGAGACGCTGTCAAAGATGAGATAACCTACAGAATCAACAATTTAATTAGTCCATCTCTTAAATCAAACAATCAATAACTTTTTGGACCATCCAAGAAAATAACAGCCGGCAACGTGTATGTCTTGTGTATTTAGTATAAATATACATATAATATACATAATCAGTGTATATATATTGTATATTTGGGAAGAACCCGTAACCCCATTTCATAATTGAAGACAACAACGCTATGTTAAAACTACAGTACCTGGGAAATGAGCCTGTTAAGATTGGTGTAAGTAGGTCTTTCAATGTCAAGAGATTTACGGCAAATATCATAGATAGCTTCATTGTCCAAAAGGATAGCAACATCAGTGTGCTCGAGAAGCGAGTGAGTCGAGAGCACGGAGTTGTAGGGCTCAACTACAGCAGTAGAGACTTGAGGTGAAGGGTAAATGGTGAATCCAAGCTTGGATTTCTTTCCATAGTCAACAGAAAGCCTCTCCAGAAGCAAAGAACCAAGCCCTGAACCAGTGCCACCACCAACAGCATGGAACACCAAAAATCCTTGAAGACCAGTGCAGTTGTCTGCTAACTTCCTTATTCTATCAAGACACAGATCCACAATCTCCTTCCCAACTGTCACACATATTAATCAATTAACACCATATAAAACACAAAACGAAATGGGCAAATGAAACCAGCTCTTTATGAAGAATTTTATTCTCCTAGGAGTATTTACTACTCTTTTCGTCCCAACAAATTTCAAGAGTTCAATATGTTTTGTTTTACTGTGATTTTTTTTATGTCTTATAAAAACTTTGAATTTTCAATTATTGTGACTTATAATACTTTCTACATAGTTTTCAAATATGTAAATGTTATTACACTATATGTATCAATAAACACCATATAAAACAACCAGACTTTTTCACCTACATAGGCATATTTTCAGTTTACATTCGCAAAACCAACTTTTTTTCCCAACAGTGCGCTTATACACACAGTATACAAGATTATACAACATTTTAAAAAACATTATACAGTTACGGTAAACAAGGTGTCCACCTTGTATAGAAGTGTTTAATAGTGGGCGAAACCGGGTAATTAAGGGGAAACTGGGCTAAAATGGGTAAATATTATTTACCAGTAGACACAGAGTGCAATTTCCAATGGGCAAATGAAACTTGCTTTTTATGTAAGAACATGGAAGTTGAAGTTTACTGAGTCTTACTTGTATAATGGCCTCTAGCAAAGTTGTTAGCAGCGTCTTCTTTACCACTAATGAGTTGTTCAGGATGGAACAACTGACGGTAAGTTCCGGTTCTGACTTCATCAATAACAGTGGGTTCCAGATCTACAAACACAGCACGAGGTACATGCTTTCCAGCACCCGTTTCACTGAAGAAAGTATTAAAAGCATCGTCTCCTCCTCCAACAGTAACATCTCCAGGCATTTGTCCATCCGGCTAGACATATTATCAAACACAAGATGGTCAATACAAAAACGGGAAATTTTCAAAATTTACAGCTTTTAAAAATATTTACGCCACGTAGCCTAATATACACACAACATTATCAATCTTGTATAAAGCGTATAATAGTGTATAAAAGGTGTTTATATACAAATATGGGCTAAATCGGGTGTTTTTACATAAAGTATGGCTATATTTTCAAAATAGAAATAGAGCAAATTTTCCCTATAAAAAGTAACCCACAATAAGTTGTAGCCAAAATTTTAAGAGAGAAGTAAATGTACTGACCTTAATGCCATGTTCGAGGCAGTAAAGCTCCCAACAGGCGTTTCCGACCTGGATACCAGCTTGACCGATGTGGATGGAAATGCACTCTCTCATTTTCTTTTAGAGATATCGAAGAAATTGGAGTAGAAAAGTAGTGTATAATGGATGAGAGTTTATGACAAGAGAGAATTGAATAGAGGGCTAGGGTTTGAAATAGAGTGGGGGTTTTTAAAATAGGAGGGGGAAAGAGGATTTTGAAATTTGAAATGGTTTCCACCTGTTTTTGTGACCGTTGCCGCTCCTTTACGTTTTCTGGAATATTTGAATTCTTTGGGCCTCACGATACTGGACTTAGCTCATCAAAACGATAAGGCTCCTCCGAGTTTCCAACTATTTCAAATGGGCTCGTTTGTCATGTTTTTTGTGCGGATTGACCTTCAAAGGCACTGGTCTTTAATTTTTGTCCCTCAAATTGCTAGTCTTTAATTTTTGGCTTTTCCCTAATGCCCCGAGATTTTGCGTTCGAACCCCAGCTCAGTAATAAAAAATAAAAAAAAATCTCAAGGCAGAGGTTTATAGCAAAGTTAGGCCTATTTGGGCAAAAATTAGGCCTTAAAGCAGTGTTTGTAAAATTCAAACTAAGTATAAAAAAAAAAAAAAAAAATTGCCTGAAGGCAAAATTTTGCCTGAGGTAGAGGGGGGGTTCAAACCCGAAACCAAGAGATCCTTAGGGAAGAACAAAAATTAAAGACCACCAATTTGAGGGACAAAATTAAAGACTGGTGCCTTTGAAGGACCTCGTTTGTTTTCTCTATTGCCAATCTTCGTCGATTAACCAGAGATCCCAGCCCAAAACCTTCAAAGGTTGCCCAACCCAACTACTGGGGAATGGGCTCGTTTATTTTTCTCTATTGGGCTAATCTTGTTCATTAGCCAGAGATCCCAGCCTAAACCTTCTAAGGTGGCCCAAACCAATCATAGAGTGGTATCTCTCTCTCTCTCTCCTTGAATAAATTTCTACTTTGGAAGAGGCAGGGGTAAGGTATGTGTATACTCTGTCCTCCCCAAATCCCGCATTGTGGGATTATACTTTAAGTATGTTGTTGTTGTTGCACTCTCTCTCTCTGTCTCTCTCTCTAAGTAATTGCATGAATTGGCCTTCAAATGGGCTTGTCTTTCATTTTTGCCCTTCAAACTTTCTTTGAGGGCAAAAGTTATGTGGGACATAACTTGTGGGATATTATATTGCGAAAATATATATTTATGTCCTGCAAAAAAGCTATTTGTTATTAGGACAAAAAATAAAGAGCAACAAAAATAAGGGCAAAATTCAAATGACCCGTCTCTCTCTCTCACACACACTGCACAATTAATTTCTCTCTTCACTTATTGGCGAGCAAAAAGTGCAGAGACATGAGATTGTTCACTTAACATGCTAAAAATTATGGTACACTTGAATCTTGATGATGTGTCACTTTCTCGGCATCTTTTACTATTTAATTTAAATGATCAATTGTTTACACTTTAATTGCTTAACCTTATTAAAGAATTTTATTTAATCTAAATAAACAAAAAAACTGAACACATGTAAAAATAGATTTGGAACAAGGGGATGAGATGCAGTGGAGAGACAAGTAATTCAGCCAATTAGGCCTATGGACAAAAAAAAAAAAAAAAAAAAAAAAAAAAAAAAAAGTAGAAGGAACCCATGGTTGTGTATCTTTTCACAACATCTTTCACTTACAAGCTTGCGACATTTCCATTTAGACATACAAGGTAGGGTTATTTGTAACATTTAGACACTTTTCGCTGACTTGGCAAATTGTGTGATTTTCACACAAAAAAAGCGCGTGAAAAGGCTAAAAAAATAGATTTTTTTATTATTTTTATTTCCTCCTCCTTCTTCTTCTTCTTTATTCCTTTTCTCTTTCTTTTCCACTTAATATTCTACCATTAATAAACCTTCCTCCATTATTATCTTGCTTAATTACCATAAAAATGAATAACACCCCCATTTTCTAAGAACATGTGGCAAATTTTATATAAAATCAAAAATGAATTTTGAGTTTAATATTAAAGATTTCAAATTAAAAAAAAAAATTGAGCCCACCCCGTGTTCTCTTCTTCTCCGGCCACCCTTCTGGAATATTTTCAGTGGTTGACTTTGATAAATAAATAATTATCTTAGAAGTAATACAAAATTTCATCCTACAAAGGAAAATAGATCTGAACTTTTTTTTTTTTTTAAAAAGAAGCTCACTGAAAAAAAATTCCGACAAAAACTATTCATTTTCCGGCCAGAAGTATGTGGAATTTGTTTAGAAAGGGGAAGAAGGGGCTGGGTAGGTGGTTTGGGGGTTTTTTTATTTTTAGTTTTTGAATAATTCATTTTTAAATATTATTTCGGACCCAAAATGCCACATGTAATCAGTTAATTGGTTATTTTGCCACCTCATCGGCGAGTGTGTTACACACTCTTTACATATTTACCGAGTTTGGGTCAATGAAAAGTGTCTAAATGGAACGATCGGACCCTACTCATGGTTTAAATGAAACAAAGTTTAGTTGAGGTGTTCAAGTGAAAGAATCGGACAATCACAGGTGTCTATCGATGGGTTTGGCCAAAAAACAATTACTAGTAATTCAGCCTAAGCTATTGGCATGATTATTCCATGTTAGCTTTTGAGATGTTTTTCAGGGATTTCAAAATCCACTATCCATCAAATTCATCATGTGGATTAGGTTGGAAAGTTTACCACACTCAATACCCTTTGATAATTTTCAGGATTATTTAATTTATCCTTATAGACCATAGTCTACATTAGAACAAAAGCACTTGTGGTCCAAGACATAAAACGAACTAAGCTTCACTGTCTATGTTTGTGGTCCAAATGTCTTTCTTTCTGTCGCTAATAATCTTATCTCCCCATTGCAAACTCATATAGACTACGCCTCGCTGCTGTTAGTATTATATATCATTGTTATTATTACTCTTAGTTTCTTATTTTCATTGCTGTTATCATTTATATGATTACTATGAAAGCCCCTTTTGCCTAATTTTTTGTCTAGTTTTTCCTCCTTTGCTTGGTTGTTCCCCCTATATCCTAGCTTAATTATTAGCCTAGATTTCAGCAGGGAGTAAAGAGAATGATATGAATGATCAAACGAACCATAATTACTGTAACCTGATCAACCAAATCACTTCTTAAGATTGCATGCAAAAATTGAGAAGTGGCTTATACCCGGTTTGGCAAAGATTTTGAAAAGCTAAAAGTACTTATTTTAGTAAAAATATATTTATTTAAGAGAGTTGAGGCCTCTGGACAAGCTTTTAGGAAAAATAAGTGTTTTTGAATAATAGTTGAAACCATCTTGCAGGAGCTGAAAAAAATAGCTTTTCTCTATAAGCACCTTTCGGATCTTGGCCAAGAACATATTGTTGCCCTAATACTGGCAAAAATAATATTCAAATTTATTAGCCAAACACAAATTTTACTCTAGAAAATACTTTTTCAAAAGACATTTTTTGAAATGAACAAACTTTGGAAGTTTGGCCAAATAAGCTATTATAATAATATATCAACTATCTACTTTTTAAATTACGACAGTTATATTTAGCTGGTTTGCAGTTAACTTTTTGATACTTATTTACACCATTAGTGTGTGAATTGAGCTCTTCAAAAAAATTAGAAAGGGAATTTTGAAGGGATGAGGGATAAGTGGAAATCTTTGCATGGGAGAAGGGACCAGGGAGGATAATATCCAAAAGAATAGCACATGGGTAGTACTCTAGTGGGCATGCTAGCTAATTAGAAGAAGTTTAAACTAGTCTAAATTATTTTACCAAAACGGATCATATGTCCCCAAAAGTGACTACAACACAAGCAAAGCCACTTCATTTGGTTAATAAATCCTTTTGCTCAAATACAAAAGGGTTTTTTGTTCCTTATAATAATATATATGTTTGTTTAGTATCATTCTGCTCTTGACCCTTTTAGTCAATAATCAGATCTTTTCTGGAGCACCCAAGCTTTTGAAGCCTTAGTTGATGGGGCCATGTAGGAACAAACAAGTACATGTAGCACAGGATTATTTATTAGAATACCATAAATTTATCCCTTCTGATCTGTTAATTAGTTTCATATATTTAAATTTTAGTAAGCCATTTATTTAATTAGAATTAATTACTTGAACGGCCACCATTGTTGGCGCCCTACAGCTGATCTTTTCACACTAATAGTATAAGTTACTATGATGAAGAACAGATCATTCTCATGATTTGATAGTTAACTCTAGTTTACACTATAAGATTATAATATATTAACCCTTGTACTAGAGTTATCAATTTTTCAATAATGAGAAAGGCAACTAAGAATGTGACATAGTTGTCATAAAGTGGATGAAAATCATAAGAGACTAAGGTTCAAATTCAAGTAGAAATTTAAGTTTGAGTTCCTATAACGAGTTCCTATAAAAGTTATTGTGTTCACGTGAATCTGTAACCTAATCTCTAGATCCTTCTCTATGTAGATGATTTCTTCTCAACGCTTTAATTAAGCTTTAGTGGGTACATAAAATTATCTGGTGACTATGTTGCTGAGAGATAGTAGAACCAGTGAAAAAATTGAGTGCGCATAAGCTAGCCCTTACAACATTGCTCTAAAAAATGACAATTCAGGATTAGATTTAAGAAAGATGTGAATTTTTCTTAAGTTAGATAGAAAAGCAGCAGCCAGATCTTTAAAGCCAGGATTTCATGCTTTAGTAGTTTATAAAGATGATACAGATGACCTAAATGGTCGATCAACAGTGAAGCAAGGGCTAGATGGTGGACACCCTAATTCTTTCTTCCAATTGGGGTATGGGGCAATGCTTTTTTGGAGAAATTGTAATCATTATTCAAAAATAGGTGACATCTTTTATTTTTTCAGTGACCTGGCTGAGGTTGTTTTGAGACATAAAAAACTTTAGAAACGTGTGATGGATATAAATAATACTAGTGTGTTTTGAAGATGATCTAATCTTAATATCCAAAAGAAAAAAACCTTTTTTGGTTGTTCTTGTGGGGGATGGGATCCAGGCTCGGAATCATTTTAATTTTAGATTTTCGAATTGTACATGTAGCACTGTTTGACACAATAAAAAAGAAAGAAGGAATTAAATGTGACTGGTCATAAATCTCAATCTAAATTGGCACCATTTCCTTGCATTTGTTTTATTTTCATTCTTTTTTCTTTTCTTTTGTGTGGTTTGAAAGAGGAGGCTCTGCATTCACCTAATAAGCCTGTAATTAATTTTTGCATTTGTTCCAATTGTGATCCTTCAGTCAAACTCATTACTTCATTTGATTCAACTCGTCGATTTCATGTTATATTTGTCTAATCGAATTCCAAAATTTGATCGTTAATTTCTTATTAGCTAAGCAATTCCAAAAAGTACCATCAATGTGAGGAAGTTATTCAATGCTTGCAACTCTTATGTTTTGTTCCCCTGAGATAACACTTTAGGGTGAGTCCATCAGATTATTAGTACAATATAAGTTTTATTTTTGTTGGAATAAAAAGAATCTATATCTGGGTTTGGGTTTCTTCTTTTTTTTTTTTTTGAGGCGGGGGATGGGGGGTTGTGTGCAATTTTTAACAAAATAACCAGTTGGGCTGGATCTGAGCAGGCTGGAGTGCTCAATAGTAGCCCAGAACCATTTTTTTCTGTGCGGAATGTCCTTCACTCTTCAAAGACACTAGTCTTTAATTTTTGCCCCTTAAATTCGAAATCTCTAATTTTTGTCCTTAGCTTAAAACTCATGGATTCTGGGTTCAAACCCCCGCTCAGTTAAATATTTAAAAAAAAATTACAAGGCAGAAGTTTTTAGCAAAGTTAGGCCTATTCAGGCAGAAATTTGCCTTAATAGGCCTAACTTTTGCCTAAAATTAGGCCTATTCGCGCAAACTTTAGGCCTTAAGGCAGAAGTTGTAAAATTCCAACAAAGTTCAAAAAAAAAAAAAAAAAAATTGCCTGAAGGCAAACCTCTGCCTTATGCCTGAAGGCAAAACTCTGTCGTGCGAATTCAAACTCTACCTTGTGATTTTTTTTTTTAATTTTTGACTGAGTGGGGGTTCGAACCCGAAACCAACGAATTTTTAACGAAAGACAAAAATTAAAGACCACCAAAATGAGGGGAAAAAATTAAAGACCAAAGCCTTTGAAGGACAATCGTGCAAATGACCTGAACCATTTTTTTTGTGCAGAATGCCCTTCAAAGGCACTGGTCTTGCCCCTTAAATTCGAAATCTTTAATTTTTACCCTTCGCCTAAAACCCATGGATTCAGGGTTCGAACCCCCGCTCAGTCAAATATTAAAAAAAAAATTGCAAGGCAGAAGTTTGTAGCAATGTTAGGCCTATTCAGGCAGAAGTTTGCCTTAATAGGCGTAACTTTTGCCCAAAATTAGGCCTATTCGAGCAAAATTTAAACCTTAAGGCAGAAGTTATAAAATTCAAACAAAGTTTTAAAAAAAAAAATTGCCTGAAGGCAAAACTCTACCTTAAGGTAGAGTTTGAAACTCTGCCTGAGATAGAGTCTTGCGTGCAAAACTCCGCCGTGCGAAATCAAACTCTACCTTACGATTTTTTAAAATTTTTTGACTGAGTGAGAGTTCGAACCCGAAATCAAGAAATTTTTAGCGACGGGCAAAAATTAAAGACCACCAAAATGAGGGACAACAATTTAAAGACCAGTGCCTTTGAAGGGCAATCGTGCAAATGACCTGCCCAGAACGACACGTTTGTGGCCTAGAAAGATAGTGCAAAAGATGTTTGCATCCTTCATTTTTCAGCAACACTTGGATGTGACAAAGCCTTAGTGGAATGTCTTTGTAAGCACATGCATTTGTTATTCTTATGATTGGAATTGAGTGAAACAGGAAGTAGCCTGAAAACCTTTGAACTGATTTGATTTGAGAAAGTAAAATAGATATCAGAGAGTTTGGGTTCAACTCTTTAATATGAAGATGTGATAGAAAGTCGCTCCTTTTTAATAGGCTAAATGCGGCACAAATCCAAATTAGTAGGCCAGGAAATGAATTGTTAAACAATTTATGTTAATACTTTAATTTTTAATAAACTTCATATCTTTAGAAATTAAATAAAAGTACTAGAATGAAATTATTGATGGATGTGGTATTTTGGGGGGATATGGTAGAACAATTAATAGTTAAGATGAAATATATAAAATTTAGTAATAATAGTATCAAGTCACATGAGTAACAAAACTGGGTTGTTTGGTTTGATTGAAAATGGCCCCTCACCTATTCCAAGCATGGCAAAGTTGTATCATCAAATTCGTAGTATGCCTCCCTGACTTTATTAGGAAGTTTTTTCTTACTTTTGCGCATCAAACACTAATAAAATATTCCCCTGTTTTGAATTCCTCATATACCTTCCAAATATAAGTTCCTAAAATGAATTTCAAAATATATTTTCTGAATTATGAGTAGACTAGATCTCTGTAGACCACTGCCTTTGTTTTTAAAATAAAAGGGTAAAAACGGAAGGTTCTCTCTGATTTATGAATTCTTAGCTTAAGTTAATACTAGTACTAAACTTAAATATTTTCTTATGTTTTGATTTATTTGGGCATTGCCGTATTTTAGTCACAAATGTTTGTTGTTTCTTGTCGTATTAGAAGGCTTTCAGAATTTTGCATACCAAAAATTGAAAATGATAAAAGAGCATATTATGACCATCTGTTATTATCCTCACTAGTACGAAGCAGTATGACAATAAAAAATTGGAAAAAAAAAAAAACAATTTTGAAACTTATGGTTTTGAAAAATTAGTGATATTTGTTTAATTAAAAAAAAAAAAAAAAAAAAAAAACTACGTACTTGAGTGAAACAATGGGTATGCAATTTCCAATTAAGTGGATATGATATTCTTGAAATTTGTTGTGACGTTATATATTATTAAACCTGCAATTTTTTCCTTTGCCTCTCCTTTCCTACTGAAAAGAAAACTTCAAAAGTAAGGTGCCGTTTGGCCATAAATACAAAAAAAAAATTCACTTTTTTTGAAATTTTTGAAGTTAGAGTTGTGTTTGGTCATAGTTTTTGAAATTGTAGTTTTTGGTGAAATGTCGTGTAAAAAAAAAGTGTGAAAATTTTGAAAAACAAATTTTTCTTGTTTTTGGTATTCCGGAATACAACTCCGAAAAAGAGCGAATAATTTTTATGGCCAAACACTAAAAGTAAAAAAAGTGAATAATTTTTATGGCCAAACGCCGACTAAAATAAAAACTAGTGAGAAGTGTAATAGTACTTTTTTCAACAGCAAAATACTTTGCTGTTTCTTTTCCTTTTTGGTTTAAGAGGTTGGTACTTGCAAGGTATTTATTGAAAATATGGAAATAAACATGATAAATTAATTGCTCAGTGTCGCAGTCTCGCCATAAGGAAGCACAGAAGTCGAAGTTGCAGAGCAGAGTGAAAAAGATCACTAGATTCCGTTGAACTCAGTAAAAACTATGCAAAAATATTTAAACAAAATAAAAAAATAAAACAATTTCAAAAAACCGTAAGGTATTTTTCTAATTTTATAACATCAAAAATTAAATTTACCAACATGACCCCATACCCCCGCTTTCCCCAATAAAAGTCCCTCCCTGAGTCTCTGATGCTATATATATAAGTATAGTTTAGTGAAGTGAACGATGTCTCACTCTCACTTTTGCACACACTTTTACGTTATTTTCTCCCATTCCTTTGACTACTGGTCTTACTTTTCTCTCTTTCTCCATTTTCTCTTAGCAGAAAAAACCACTCACTAATTTGAAACAAATTTTGTAACTTCAATCAAGAAATAATTTGTTTTGTTGCACAGATCTCTTTTTCCATCATTCAATGATGGTCATTTTTTCAAGAAACATATGAACTTTCTTGACCCCAATTAATATCCCTATAGTGGGTGTTCAACATAATTTTTTTTGGGCTAAGAGAGTTGTTAAAGTTCAATGGCTGAGACTACTGAAGTGAAAACAATGCCAGAGGCTGATAAAAAGAAAGAACAAAGTCTTCCTTTTTATCAGTTGTTTTCTTTTGCTGATAAGTTTGATTATCTTCTTATGATATCTGGAAGTATTGGAGCTATTATTCATGGTTCTTCTATGCCTGTTTTCTTTCTCCTTTTTGGTGAGATGGTTAATGGTTTTGGCAAAAACCAAATGGATTTGCATAAAATGACCGCCGAAGTATCAAAGGTTAGTTTTTTCAAATCTTTCTTGTGACTATATTTGTAAATATCTAACAACGGATCTGAAATTTGATTTTTTGGTTATAAATTTGCAGTATGCTCTGTATTTCGTGTACCTTGGGTTGATAGTTTGTGCATCATCCTATGCAGGTGAGCTCACTGATCTATTTTTCTCTTTTATTTTACATATTTAAGTTTAAAAGTTTTATGGGTATTCTGAACAAACTTTGCCTCGAGTAGAGACATTTTGTTTGGATGCAATCATGCAAATAGTATCGATATTAAAAAAAAAAATATATATATATTAAAAGTGTTTGTATTTATGCTAGTTAACCAGTTCACACTGGATCATTAGGTACAAGATTAGGTCTCATGGTTGCACGTGGTCCGTGGACCGTCTTCCTGTCCTTTAGCTCTTTTATATAGCGATCGTCAATTTCCTCATGTATTTTCTTATTTTATGTTATCCCCAATCACACGTCTCTATCATGGATCTGTAACATATGTTACTGTTAAATAAAATTTCTCTTTTAAGAAAAGAATATTTAATTTTACAGAGATTGGTTGTTGGATGTACACTGGAGAAAGGCAAGTGAGTGCACTAAGGAAGAAATATTTAGAGGCAGTGTTGAAACAGGACGTTGGGTTTTTTGATACAGATGCAAGAACTGGGGATATTGTTTTCAGTGTTTCAACGGATACTCTACTGGTCCAAGATGCCATCAGTGAGAAGGTCGGGGCGTCATTATTATTTTATCTGTATTACTATTACTTATGAGTTATTAATTACTTCTCCTATATCTTTACTGATGCTAACCCCACCTTCATTTAATGCCAACACTGTAGTACTTGTAATTTAAGTAAAATTTTCAGAATGGCAACGGTGAAATCTAGTAGGTAAGGATAAACAAGGAAAATATATTACATTTTGTGACTTAAAATATGTGTTCAGTCTTCATTCAGAACAGGCCCCACCAACCAGTGGCCAAACTAGAATTTTTATCTTGGAGTGTCCACACACACTACGTAATTTTGGATATTTGAAGGATAAACAAACTAGTACATACTTGTGAATTATGATGCGTGTTCAGTCTTCATTCAGGGTGGGTCCCAGAAACAATTCTTTGCATTTCTCCCTGGCACATGTTAGCAAAAGCTTACTAGCATACGCCATTTCTTGGCTTCTTTGCTTTGTTGTGGAATGCTTGTCTTGTTTTGAACTTTTCCTTATTTTCTGATGATAATCCCAATTTTTTTTAACTGTAACTTTTTTCTACTTTAATGATGTTTACTTATGCTAATAATTGATGAAACAACATTTTTGACGTTAAAACTTTAGGTGGGCAATTTCATCCACTACCTTTCGACGTTCTTGGCGGGGTTGGTGGTTGGTTTCGTGTCAGCATGGAGGTTAGCTCTCCTCAGTGTGGCGGTAATTCCTGGAATTGCTTTTGCTGGGGGTCTTTATGCGTATACTCTCACTGGACTCACCTCAAAAAGCAGAGAATCCTATGCCAATGCTGGTATTATTGCTGAGCAGGTAATCCATGATAACTGTCTGTCAGCGTATACTAGTTAAACTCTTATTCGGTGGATATTATACTTCTTCTGCTTTAGTTAGTGAAATTCTGTTCGATGAGTTATTTTCTGTTAATTTCTTTTTGGTTACTATGAAGCAATTTAAACAATATAAATTAGTCCAGATGAAATGATCCTACTACATGTGCAGCCATGATAAAGTTCCACAATCCCTTTATCGGTTTTTGAGTACCTTTAGCTATTGGTTATCCTTTTTTAGCATGCTGTTCCAGTTATCAAAGCAAAATATTTCTAAAGCGACTTTATGAAAGTTATCTTTCTGATATTATCTAATTATGAAAGTTACCTTTATACTTTTACTGACCAAAAATGTGTTTGTAAAATTACAAGTTCGATTTGGGTTTCAGGAGTTTTGTTGACCCTTTAATATTCGTCTGTGGTATTTGCCGGGATTCTTTGCATAAAGAACCTAACAATTGATCCAATCTGCTTTATAAAAACTAAAAATGATTTAAAAGTTGTTATAGGAATATATAAAATAAAAGATTTACCGAGTATTATCGCATGTTTTCCAAAACAGACACACCTTATCTATCCTTTTCTGTATCACTGTCTCGAAATGTAATGGCATTTTTCTTCATCTTTCAAGTTCTTCTGGTTTATGACTTTTTCACAATCATTGCAGGCAATTGCACAAGTCAGAACAGTCTACTCATATGTGGGCGAGACCAAAGCCCTCAATTCATATTCCGATGCAATTCAGAACACATTGAAGCTCGGATACAAGGCTGGCATGGCTAAAGGTTTGGGTTTGGGATGTACTTACGGAATAGCGTGCATGTCATGGGCCCTTGTATTTTGGTATGCTGGGGTTTTCATTAGGAATGGACAGAGTGATGGTGGAAAGGCATTTACAGCTATTTTCTCAGCCATTGTTGGTGGCATGTAAGACCTTTAAGTACATTGTTTATTATCGCTTCCTTTTTCTTGTTAAGTCAGTCCATGTAACCTGTTATTGGTTGTTGAAACCTTGGCGTTTGCAGGAGTTTGGGTCAGTCATTTTCCAATCTTGGAGCGTTCAGTAAAGGAAAAGCAGCTGGATATAAGTTAATGGAGATCATCAAGCAGAAACCTACGATTATTCAAGATCCTTTAGATGGAAAGTGTTTGTCTGAGGTCTGCGGGAACATTGAATTCAAAAATGTGACCTTCAGCTATCCTTCAAGACCTGATGTAATTATCTTCAGAGATTTCTGCATTTTCTTCCCTGCTGGAAAGACAGTTGCCGTGGTTGGTGGCAGTGGTTCAGGAAAAAGCACTGTTGTCTCGCTGATAGAAAGATTTTATGATCCTAATAATGGTAATCTAAGACTTCTGGCACACTGGTGTTTGAGTTTTTTAAAGCTGGTTACTTAAAAATAGGGTTGATCATGCAGGTCAAGTTTTGCTGGACAATGTTGACATAAGAACGTTACAACTTAGATGGTTGCGTGATCAGATTGGCCTTGTGAATCAAGAGCCCGCATTATTTGCTACTACCATTCTTGAGAACATACTGTACGGAAAGCCTGATGCAACTATGGCTGAAGTTGAGGCTGCTACCTGTGCTGCCAATGCACATAGCTTTATTACCTTGCTTCCTAACGGATACCAAACCCAGGTTAGTTTGTTTAAGCCTTATCATTGAAATTTCCTAGAGCATTGAACTTGATTGGGTCGACTAAGATGGTTTGCACTTCCTGAGAAATTAATACTGATGAAGATTTTGTGATGCCAATTCCAGGTGGGAGAGCGGGGTGTCCAACTCTCTGGTGGACAGAAACAGAGAATTGCAATTGCAAGAGCTATGTTAAAGAACCCAAAAATCCTCCTGCTTGATGAGGCCACCAGTGCTCTTGATGCTGGTTCCGAGAGCATTGTCCAGGAAGCTCTGGACCGTCTCATGGTTGGCCGGACTACAGTAGTTGTAGCTCACCGTCTCTCCACAATTAGAAATGTTGATTCAATTGCAGTTATACAGCAAGGGCAGGTAGTTGAGACTGGAACACATGAAGAGCTGATTGCCAAAGCAGGGGCTTACTCTTCTTTAATCAGATTCCAAGAAATGGTTGGGAACAGAGACTTCTCAAATCCATCTACTCGTCGTACACGTTCAACTCGGTTAAGTCATTCATTATCAACAAAGTCTCTAAGCCTTCGGTCTGGCAGTTTAAGGAGTTTGAGCTATTCATACAGCACTGGCCCAGACGGGCGTATAGAAATGATTTCTAATGCTGAAACAGATAGGAAAAATCCTGCACCACAGAATTATTTCTGCCGGCTTATCAAACTGAATGCCCCCGAGTGGCCTTATTCAATCATGGGAGCCGTAGGGTCTGTTCTCTCCGGTTTCATTGGTCCAACTTTTGCTATTGTGATGAGCAATATGATTGAGGTATTCTACTATACAAATCCCACAAGCATGGAAAGAAAAACAAAGGAATATGTCTTCATCTACATCGGAGCAGGTCTTTATGCTGTTGTAGCATATTTGATACAGCATTACTTCTTCAGTATTATGGGAGAAAACCTCACTACCAGGGTTCGCAGGATGATGTTGGCAGGTACTTTAGTATTGCTAAGATTTTGTAATTAGTACTCTTCAAGTTGTTTAACCTAACTAGATGTTGAGCTAAGTTTTTCTGTTTTAACGTGTTCAGCAATTTTAAGGAATGAAGTTGGATGGTTCGATGAGGAGGAGAATAATTCAAGTTTACTAGCAGCTCGCTTAGCTACAGATGCTGCAGATGTTAAATCTGCCATAGCGGAGAGGATCTCCGTTATACTGCAGAATATGACATCTCTTCTCACTTCATTCATAGTCGCATTTATAGTTGAATGGCGTGTCTCGCTGCTCATCCTTGCCACGTTTCCACTTCTCGTCTTGGCCAATTTCGCTCAGGTAAAAATTTCAGAACCCGAGCATTGTACTAAATAGAAGTATTCCATTGTCAACTACCATCTCGGCCTTCTTTTATCGGCAAAATACTAAAACAAGCATGTCAGATTTCATCCTTTATTTAACATTTTAAATAAAGAAAATATGAAAACGGGAAGGGAGAAAAATAAAATGATTTTTCAGATTAAGTATTGGACTCTGAGCTCCTGTAACTTAATTGATGGTAAATTATTTAAAATACTCTATTAATTAAAAAATGTGAAGTGGTTGCTTGGAATTTCGCTCCAGTGTACTTTCTAAAAGCATAGGACAAGAGGGTAAGTAGAACGTGGTACCATGCTGGTGCCTTGCATGTGATTCCTCCAATTCCGCTGCTTTAGTTCTTCAAGACTCACATCTGACCAAATATAAAAAAATACTACTCACAATTAAACACACCTATTTACTAGCCTTTGCAGTAAAAACTGTAAAGATTCTGTTAACCATCAAAACCAATGTCACTGAGAAGCACTTTCTCTTTTTTTATTTGGACTTACATCTTTAGGTAGTCCGTTTCTCAATTTTTATTTTTAATGGTGGTGCTCGGGACTATTCCTTCTGAATATCTGTTATCTTCCACCAATACAAGTCCCGAATAACTTTAACCACATTTTCTTAATGAAGAGAAATTTTCAACCCAATCCATGTGCCTCGTTTTTTTCTTTTTTTTTTGGTTTTTGCGGTGGAGATAAAATTACATCTAAAAAAAGTGAAAAGGACAAGAGGGGATGGGGTTGAATAGGAGGTGCAGGTTAGATTGTTTTTCTGACTTTGGTACTCTCTTTAGCTCCCAGATATTCATGCCAGAGTCTCAGAAGTAACAGAGATTCTTTACCCGTGATCATCTTGTGTATATGACAAACAGGAGCTATCTTTTTTCTGTTTAAATTTTACTATCTTTTTACCGCTCAATGTGAGTCATTGATGGGAGAATTGTCAGAAATGCCAGTCATGTGCCTAGCAGATTGGTGCTTGAATCACAGATCTTATACAGCCCAATGACTTAAACAGTGAGTAGCATGTAGAAAAGATAAACAATTTTTTTGGCCTTATGCATGGTTTTCATTCCTTCTTGGTTTTTAACTATTCCCTAATTTTAGAAGCTTCCAAACCATTTCACATTCTTAAATGCAAAATTTTGTGTATTTACATAAGTTTCATAACCCCTAATCAGTTGATTAATCTGTCCCCTAGGTGAAACTATAGTGATTTACCACTGGAAATAGCTATAAAAATGACTTTTACTAGTAGGGAACAGAGTTTGTAAATGTGGTCCCATTAGCATATATAAGAGGACAAAGTGAGACGAGTACAAATGTATTTTGCATGAGTGTAAAATCTTGTTTTTACTATTAAGAGTGCAGTTCTTAAACAATGTTCTAAAGGTTAAGTCGGTTACTTTACATGCATAATACAGCAACTTTCACTGAAAGGATTTGCCGGAGACACGGCCAAGGCGCATGCAAAGACTAGCATGATTGCTGGAGAAGGAGTAAGCAATATTAGAACTGTAGCAGCCTTCAATGCCCAAGAAAAGATCATCTCTTTGTTCTCCCAAGAGCTTCGAGTTCCACAAATGCAAAGTCTTCGACGCAGCCAAATGTCAGGACTCTTATTTGGTATATCACAGCTTGCTCTTTATGGTTCTGAAGCTCTGATTCTTTGGTATGGTGCACACCTTGTTAACAACGGGGTCTCGACTTTCTCTAAGGTGATTAAGGTCTTTGTAGTCCTTGTGATCACGGCTAATTCAGTTGCTGAAACCGTCAGCCTAGCACCCGAGATTATTAGGGGTGGTGAAGCTGTTGGTTCTGTATTTTCCATTCTTGATCGCTCTACCAGGGTCGATCCCGATGACCCTGAAGGTGATCCAGTCGAAACAATTAGAGGGGATATTGAACTCCGTCATGTTGATTTCGCATACCCTTCACGGCCAGATGTTTCTGTGTTCAAGGACCTCAATCTACGGATTCGCGCTGGCCAAAGCCAAGCTCTTGTTGGGGCTAGTGGCTCGGGAAAGAGCTCCGTTATAGCCTTAATCGAAAGGTTCTATGATCCAACAGGTGGAAAAGTTATGATTGATGGAAAAGACATTAGGAGATTAAACTTGAAGTCTCTGAGGCTTAAAATTGGTTTGGTGCAACAAGAGCCAGCTCTGTTTGCTGCTAGCATTTTTGATAATATTGCTTATGGTAAAGAGGGTGCAACAGAAGCAGAGGTCACTGAAGCGGCTCGTGCCGCAAATGTACACACTTTCGTAAGTGGTTTGCCCGAAGGTTACAAGACCCCAGTTGGTGAGAGAGGCGTTCAACTCTCAGGAGGACAAAAACAAAGGATTGCAATTGCAAGGGCTGTTCTTAAAGATCCATCAATTCTCCTACTTGATGAGGCTACAAGTGCACTTGATGCTGAATCTGAATGTGTGTTACAAGAAGCACTCGAAAGGTTGATGAGAGGGCGAACCACCGTTCTGGTGGCTCACCGATTATCGACAATTCGGAATGTGGATACTATTGGAGTTGTGCAAGATGGTCGCATTGTCGAACAAGGAAGCCATTCCGAGTTAATCAGCAGGCCTGAAGGTGCATACTCTAGACTATTGCAACTACAACACCACCGCATATGAGAATTATTACAAGAATCTCTTTTTTTCTTTTAATTTTTATGGAAGCAAGCAACATGGCCTAGTGTTTTGGCCATTGGGGGGGAGTTAAACAATGTTTGGGTCCTAGTTACTGTTGCTTTCATTTGCTTTATTGATTATGATGATGATGCTGATAGTTGTAGATATGGGAATGTCACGGTCAAATATTATATCATCGGGAAAGCTTCCAACTCTATTCCCTATGGAGAAGAAGTATATGTTACTAAAATATTATTATCCAGGGGGCATTGAATTTTTCTGTATCTGGTTCTCTAGTTGGATTATTCATTACAGCTTGGTTTCCCTTTCTTTCATCTTTTGTAAGTTTTCTCTTTCAAATACTGAAAAGCGAAAGACCCACACCTTTTTTAAAACTTTCCAGCTCACCTAAACTTTCATTGCTTTCCACTTTCTCTCAAGCATGTGTTTGTTCTGGTGTTATTTGCAGTTCTAGATAAGCACCTTTTGTTATAAAATCAAGAAAAACAATTGGGGCCTCAGATATGTTGGAGAATCACAATAAGGATCAAACCTTAAGGCCTGTTAGGATATTGATCTTAAAGATATGCGTCAATGTTAATGTGTGCTACATGATTCAACAAGTTTTTCTAGAATAAATTGGGAGTAGAAACAACAAAAGTTGATTAGTAAAACGCGGCAGAGGTCTGAACTAAAGGCTTAAAGTTGTAACTAATACTTTGACATTTAGGAGTAAAAAACACAAAAATGTGTAAGAAGGATAAATCCACCACTTCACGCTTTCAGACTATTTCTAGCGCGCGAGCCCAACACCTTTTACTAGCTCTTTACTCACCGTTTAAAGGATAATTCTTTACATTTTCAACAATAAAAACATACTCAGTGTAATCTCACAAGTGGGGTTTGGAAAAGGCAGGATGGACGCAGACTTTATCTCTATCTTTGTGGGGGTAGAGAGTCATATATCCGATAGACCAGGTAGAACATAATTGTTTTTAGCCGATAAGACTTCCCTTTTGAGATACTATTCACATTCTTTCAAGATATACAAGGTAGAACTTGAGACATATTCATTTGGTCCAAATGGATTGAATTATTGTCAAAAAGCACAAGTTGTAAAGAAATATTAATGGAAGTATGAAGTTAGAGAAGTTGTGTAGAAGAAGATTGTTTCTCACATTGTGCTTCAAAGTAGTGACCCTACCATGTTTAGATCACAGTGTCTGCAATAAGGACTATGCCCGACTGAGTGGCTAAATTTGAGAAAAAAGTCAGTGGGATGAAAGTGATAATTGCATTCACAAAAAGGAACTTTGTAGAGGACAACCCATATGCGTACCTTCTCTGGAACTCTGCAAGCAAACTCAAAAAAGGCTTCCAATCAGTGAATCACTGTTGCTTTAATTTGTGTTTACAGTTCACTAGATATTTCCAACACCAAAGAAGAAAGCATATGACTTATTGTGTGGTAGAATCGATGGCAGTAAAGGCCGAGCTGTAATGAGAGTAGAGGTTTAAAATAATTTGGACCCACCATCACCATGGATTATTATTTATTAGCTACATCAAGTGAAGTAAATTGTGCCTGCACACTTTTAATTTGCTTCTTGGGGAAGACGGACTCATCTTATAAGATGATATTCAATGTATCATTTTACGCATGATCCCTAACCTAATAATGTCTTCCAACCTCCATGATTTAATAACTTTCAACTACTAGTCTCCAACGTTACAGTAAAATACAGATGAACAAATTAGGGGTCCTTTTGTTTGAATAAAGTTATCCTAGGATTATAATAGGGAATTTTACATAAATGACTAACATTTAGGGGTTTTAAATTGGGCATAGCTACATTTTAGCTACATTTCGTAGCTACAGTAGTAAGTTCTGATGGTATTCAAAAATCGAATTGTATTCAAAATTCGGTTAAGCGATTTCGTATTCAATTCGATTTCGTTGTATTCGAAGTTAGATGTCTTTCAACTAAGTTGTATTCAAGTCAAATGTATTCAACTCAACTGTATTCATTTGTAGCTACTTTTACGCTATATTCACTTTATTATACTTAAAATCGGTCGTATATAAAAAAAATATATCCTTCAAAATGCACCCCCAAACATTGAATTTTGCACAAAAAAATTAACGAATACACTCAAATACTGAATACAAGAAATAAAATTCACTGTATTCATTTGTATACACTTCAAATTTACTATATTCATTTTGTATACAAAAAGATCTCCATTGAAATACATGCGATAAACACCTTATACAATCTATGTATACACTCCGATTTGAAATACAAAAAAATAAAAAGCTCAGATCTGAGTCGCCACCGGAAAACGACCGAAGGCAGCGACGATGTAGATACAAAAAAAAAAAAAAAAAAAGCTTTCTCTCTCTAGAAAACAATAAAGCTCGATACGTTGATGAGGAGGAGGTGGCGGCGACGGCGGCGTTAGCCGGTGAATGACGCCGGTTCGAGCACGGCTCCGGGCTTTGAAGCTTTGAAGCGTTCATTAATGTACTTTGAGCTTTCTCTCTAGAAAAACAAAGAGATTTAAAGATAGAGAAAGAAACGAGGGACTTCTATTCTGTGGTTAGATTTGACGAGCGATGGCGGGGAACTCGCGGAGATCTCCATGGTGGCGGCAAAAGGCGAGAGAGAGAAGAAGCGGCGGTGGATCGAAGGAGCGATGTGGTGAGAGAGTTAAGGGAGAAGAGAGAGAGAGGTGTTAGAGAAAATATTGATACAATGAAATAATAGAAGATGGGTTTGAATTAGTTACCTTGTGTAATTAACATACAAAATTTAGTTATGAGATGTAATTTAGGCAAAGTATAGCTACTAAATATAAATAAGCCATAATGTTCTCTATACCATGTAGATTTCCCATTATAATTCCACGGGCAATTTGCAAGATTGCCCTTCACTAGGGGTGGTCTTTAATTTTTACCCCTCAAAATGGTGGTCTTTAAATTCAGGCAGAATTTGGCCCGCAATTTCTGCCCGTGCAAATTCTGCCTTAAGGCAGAAATTCTACCTTCAGGCAGAATGCCCAAATTCTGCCTTAAGGCAGAATTTTGTAAAGTCTGTCTTGCGAATATTTTTTTTTTTTTTTAACTGAGCTGGAGTTCGAACCCACAACCTTGGGGTGTTAGGCGAGGAGTAAAATTTACAGACCACCAATTTGAAGGGCAAAAATTAAAGACCACCCCAAACAAAGGACAATCCGCGCAAAAAAAAAGTAATTCCACATATGAGATTAGATAATATCAAGATTTTGGTAGTATAAAACTTACATTAGTATTAGCTACTATCAATACCTAAACACTGAAAAAATGTAATTCCAAATTTTATACGGAAATGAGTATTCCAGTAACAAAATGACGATTCGCAGCAAGGATAATGAATCAAGTATAATCCCTAAATAAATGTGAGATCATATGGGAAAATGTTACTGGTTCACTTGAAATGGCTAGCAAAACCCAGCCCAACTGCCCAACCCAGACTTAAACAAGCTTTATTATGTTTTGTTCCTTACTTCCTTTAGTTTAGTTTAAAAGGACCAATCAACCAATATTCTGAAGTACGAGTAAAGAAACTCTTCTGTGCCTTAGTTTATTTTAGAGTTCCAATTTTTTATATTTTCTTTTTGTTTAATTAATTGTTTTTTCTTTGTTACTTTAATGTTAGGCCTTACGGACCAGCCCAACCTAATCCCATGAGGCCAGAATCTGTTTTTTTGCGCTGATTGTCCTTCATTTGGAGTGGTCTTTAAGTTTTGCCCTTCGCCTAATACTCCGGGGTTGTGGGTTCGAACCCGAGCTCAGTAAAAAAAAATAAAAATCGCAAGGCAGAATTCGCATGGGTAGAAATTCTGCCTGTGCCCATGCAAATTCTACCTGAAGGCCAAAAGTTAAAGACCACAAATTTGAGGGGTAAAAATTAAAGACCACCCCCAGCGAAGGGCAATCCTGCAAATTGCCCGGCCAGAATCTAACGGGGACTTGCTTGGGTGAAAGATTCAGTTTCTAATGCGTTGGAAACAGGGGCGAATTTAGGTGTTAAAAAAAGTAACTCGATTAAACTCGATATATTAGTGTATAGTCCTTAAAATATATCTAATATTAGCTTTTGGAACCCATTCTACAAAAGGCTTAGTGATGCACTTGGTTGAAGGTTAAGTTATATACTTCGAGATTCAAGGATCAATCCCCACATAATGCATCCTTTTTTAGCAATGAACCCATCTTTATGTTGTTGTAGCTAAAATACTTATGCTAATCAAGTTTTATGGGTAACTCTCATTTCAATGAAGAGCCAAACAAAGTAAAAAACGTGATGGTTGATACTAATACTATAATTGAAGTTAAAGATAAATGGCCAGACCACCAAAATTTTACCAAATTAGACAGTTTGCGCTAAAAGACGAAAAAAGGACGAAAATTCAACAAATTGCAGAAGGGGAATCGGATGCTAGTGTATTTACTACGTGCATTTTGGACTATAAGGCAGAAGCATAAATAATAAACTGAAGCTTCTGCTGAGTGGGGTAGAAATTGAAAGACTACACTGTTTTTGTTTCTGTTATGGGGTCTTGTAGGCGATGGAGATAAGAGTTAAGAGCCTACAAATTTTGACTGTTGGTCTATAAGATAGGTTGCATCACTTTCTTGAGAATCAGAAGAGGGCCCAAAAACCCAATTACTTTCTTCTTCAGTCCTTTTCCAGATCCGTATTCTTTGTTCTCTTCAACTTACTTTGCTGCTACTACTCTTCTTTATCTTCTTCTAGTGAAAAAGTTAACGCACCTAACATTAGTGTACTTGGTGAAAACCAATTCTCACATGAACACATTCATTTGATTCCGATTCATCATTTACTTCTGGTGGCCCCAATACGGACATGACCTTGATAGTAGGGTGTGAAGGTCGGGTATCATAATAGAGAGTTAGTAGGTTGCCGAGCATATTTCTTTTTCGGACCCGGAGTATTGGTATTATTTTTATGTTTGCTTATTCTTAGATCTCTAGTACTATTTGTTTCTGTCACTTTGTTTATCTTACTATCTTCTTGTTGTTACCGCTTGTTATTACTCTTTCTTTTTTATATCCCCTTGAGCCTGGAGTTTATTGGAAACAACCTCCTTACCTCCCTACCCTCACAAGATAGGGTAAAATCTGCGTACACTCTACTCTCACCAGACTTCACCTGTGGCACTATACTGGATATGTTGTTGTTCTTATTGTTGTTATCTAATTTTGAATGGAAAACACTAACATGTTAATAAAATGTGTATATATATTTTTGGTACTTAAGCACAGCTAAATGATATGAGTTCTTGTTTTAATTTGTGAGAAATATGCAAGATAGTTGTATTGCATTAATTAGGTACAGCGTGTAAAATTGTGCCGTGCAATTATTTAATTGGTGAATTTTATAGATAGGTACAGGAGGGTAAATTTTTTTCACTCCCGCCTGAATAATAATCAGGTAAAAGTCCCCAAGATAAAATCAGAAATCAAGAGTGTGTTTGGGAACCGTAATGGCAATATACTCCTCAATCGGCCGTCTCATCAAGAAATGATTGGGCCGGACTGGTGTTTGGTCTAGACTTCATTGCCTGAGGGCCCAAACTATATAATTGCCTTACATTCAAGCAGAATACTAATGCGTCCTTAAATTTGTAGCCCAAAAATGTCCAACTCTACTATATCTTGCTCCAACATCTCTGACTTACCTAAAGATATGGGCCTAGGCCTTTGAAAAGCCCAGTTCCTTCCCTTCTACAAAACTAAACAATGAAGGAAAAGTCACACAAATACAACTTTGAAAAATGCTAATTAAAAAGATTACAATTAATTTCTGAAAATTACTTAAATATAACTTATTTAAAATTTTAACTTTTTAATTACATAAATAGAAATTTTTACATTCCAAAAATATCTACATAGAGAAAATATTATGTTGATGCACATATATGCATATATATAGTGTATATATATACTAGTGTATATATGTTTCGCAATGTTCATCAAAGATATTTTTATATTAATGCATTGCATAAAATATATAGTATATCCATGGATTTATATGCTTAACTTAAATAGTATATTGATGCATATATAGTATATAGTATATTATGTTTCATAGATGTTATATTAACACTGTCGATGTTTGAAGGCTAAATTCAAAGGAAAAGTGGAAAAATCTTCAAAAGAAGAAAATGTAGCGTATGAGAAAATCGTAGAGTATTTGTAACGTTTGTTAGTGGAGTATTTCTAGGATTTGATGATAATGTTTCCTTATTGATAGATAGGAAGGGAGAATTTGTAGGAACTAATTACTTAAATGAAGGAAAAAAAATATATCATATCGCATTTAATTACCTCATTTATAGGAAGATTCCACATTTAAAGATTTTCTTCTTTACTCATTTATAGGATATATTTTGTAAATTCTGTAAATTAAAAAAGAGTTATAGATTATAGTATAATTTAATACTTATTTACTAGTAATTGTGTAAGTTTCCCAACAATGAATATCCAAAATTTCAAAATTTCCCATGGGGCAATTTGCACGAGTGCCCTTATTTGGGGGTGGTCTTTAATTTTTGCCACTCAAATTGGTGGTCTTTAATTTTTGCTCTTTGCTAAAACCCCTTGGTTCCGGATTCCAACCCGCTCAATCAAAAATTAAAAAAAGATTCGTAAGGTAGAGTTTGGATTTGCAAGGCAGAGTTTGCAGTTAAACTCTACCTGATCAGGCAGAGTTTTGCTTTCAGGCATAAGGCAAACTCTACCTTAAGGCAGTGCTTTGTCTTCAGACAGAAGGCAAAACTCTACATTAAGGTAGAGGTTTGCATTAAGGCAATTTTTTTATTTTATTTTATTCAATTGGAATTTTACAAGACTCTACCTTAAGGCCTAACTTTTTCCCAAATAGGTCTAATTTTGCCATGAAACTCTTCCTTGCGATTTTTTTTTTTTTTTTACTGAGCTAGGGTTCAAATCCCAAATCTCATGGTATTAGGTGAAGGACAAAAATTAAAGACCAATAATTTAACGGGCAAAAATTAAAGACCAGTGCCTTTGAAGGACAATCCGCACAAAAAAATGCTTCCCATGTAATGAACGACAACATAACAATATATCTTTTCTATTATTGCTGCTGAGTTTAATTAGAGTTACTTATTGGATCACGTGAAATTTTAGTGGGTCATTTGCACTTTTTCCTATTTTGTGCTAGTTTTTTATTTTTGCCTCTCATAAAAAATAAATTTTTATGAAGCATTGGTTTATATTTTCACATCATAATGTCTCACAAATTATGCCCCACATGACTTCATTTTTTAAAAGAACTTATGTCCCACTAGACGTAAATTTTGTTGCGAGGGGACAAAAATTTAAAGACCAGCCATTTGAAGAACTGTTTTTCTTCATTGATCGTTGTTATTGGGCTTTATCAAGTTACTTCATAAATTGGGCTTCCAAGTGATTATGTAGTATGTCCAATTTGAAACAATTCGAAAAATCATAAATCAACCCCTAATTTAATAGGAATCGGTGATGAGACAAGCTCGAGCAATGTCATTCATCAAAGAATTGGTTTTGATTTCGATGTACTTAATTTTCCCCGTTTTTCTCATTTCTATATTTATTACTAGCAGTTGAACCGATCATGTTATTTTTCTATTCACTAGTATCCGTACCCGCGTGATGCGCGGAAAATATTAAGGAATATAATTATGACAACTTATAATCTGACTTGTTTAAGTACGGTGGATAATATTAGTTTAACAAAATCTCTATGAAATTAAAAAAGACGGATGATATATAGTGCTAGAATATTTTGTTAGTTGCTTAAATAGATATAGAATTTATTTACCCTTTTTAATATTATTTAATCTACTGCTTAAATATGTATCATAGTTTTATGGGTGAAAATTATTTTCTCTCTACAAATCCTTTTTACCCTCTAAATTATTATTATTAACATTTTTCTTGTTTTAGTTTTCTAATATTATGATATTCTTTTTTCACTTTTTAATATATATATTATAGGCTTGTCTATACCTACAAAACCAATAAATCTTATTTATAAAGTAAAAATATAAAAATAATTTTCAAACATATATAACTTTGATAATTGAACACAATAACATTTTAGTTGGAATAATTTATTTGTATAAATAATTTTGTTAAGAGAAAATGATCTAATTTTCTCCTCTACAATTCGAAAATGTTGAAGTTTAATTACCCTCTATTATATTATCAGTCCGCTAACACCCTTGACGTTATAAAAGTGACTCAAAATTACCCTTCAATCATTAACCCCTCCACTATGGATAACAACATCACACCTGGCCTGACGTTTGGCTGAGATGGGCACCAATACGATATTTTCGTGAGGTGAGCTCAAATTTCATCTTTTTCCCTTTTGATTATAGTAACCAAAATTTAAATTTTATTTACTCAATTGAAAATGAAAGAGAACAAAAAAATTTAAACATATATTTAATGCATACAGTATAAACAATTATTATTATTGTTATTATTATTATTATTATTATTATTATAACTCTTTAATTTATTTTTTATTTATAATATTTTATTTTCAAATTAATAAAGTATTAGCTACCCTCATAAGTATTATTTATTTTTATTGATTAATATTTTCTTATTGGCTCATTTTCTAAAAAAATTAGCAACCTGATCTTATCCACAATATGAACTTTTTCAATAATGCAAAAATTATTCAAGCACACAAATATAAATTAACCATATCCAGTTAAAGTTCTAATTCAAACATTAACCACAACTGTTCAATTTGTTTTATTAACTAGGTTAAGCTAGCCATTAGAAAAATTAAAAGAAAAGAAAGGAGAACTACTCCAAAAATGCTCAACAATTTAATAAACTATGCTCGTCGATTGAGATTGTTAAGGGGTCATAAGTATATTAATCTGATTCAGATCCTTATATACTTTAATTTGATATGCCAATCATTTCATATTCCCAAATTCAAACAATTGATTGGCAGTGAGAAAATCTTATGACCTTACAGATAGGATCAAATCATCTTTATAGAAGCAAATGAACAATTAAATGAGGAAGAATTTACTCTTACCAAGCCAAATTGGTTGTGACAAATTTCTTACTGTATCTAACTTTATTTATTTACAACCAATTGGTGTTCAACTATGATTTATACTCTAGAATAACCATCTGAACAGTTGAGTGAAGCAACTTCGATTATATATTCATCTAAGAGTTCTCTTCCAAAACTATTATTATACTCAATTTTGCATGTTGATATTAGTTGGACAACATGATACCTCGTTTTTCATGAAAGTTCACATCTCCTCTTCATACTTTTGATATTGCCTTACTTCCTTTAAATTGGATACATCTGTAGTTAAAACACAAATTCGAAAAATAAGAATAAAATAAAATAAAAAGGAACCGGTTAAATAGCACGTATTAATTCGTTTTAACGACTATAAGGCCTAATAGCCACATTAAATAAGGTCATCAATTATGTTGTAACATACAAATCTCTAGATATCGTACACATGCATTTTATATCAATCACTAGTCAAGCGCGGTCATTAAAATAGACCACATATATTATTCCAATTAGATGCAAAACACGTCAAATTATCCTTCGCAAATTTATTTCCTTTATATTCTAAAATTAAACGATTTTCTTTTCTAGTAATTGATCGTGTACTTCGCTAATTTCCAAAAATAAAATTGTAACAATTTAAAACTTTTATATAGCAAAATGAAAATTAAATAAAAAGTTAAGGAACTAAAACTAAATTCGTTAAAATAATTATGATAAAAATGATTGTCGCCTGTTCCGTAGCTTGTTGAATTTTTTCAGTGGAGAAGTTTAATTATAATTTATTTTAAATAATTAATTTTCATGTTTGATTTTAAAATATAGAAAGTGCATCCTAACACTAATTTTTCACTTGTTCTTTAGTACACTAAAAGCTTAGTGTAGTTATTACTTCTTGTTTTATTCCTTCCTTAATTTTTGTTTACTTTTTCAACGAACTCCTTTTCTTGTCAAAGCTTTCAACACACTAAAACCTATAAAAGCATTAGAAAAGGAAGTTGACATTTTTGTTGCGTCAGAATTAGATTGCTTATGATCAAAGTAATGCTATCCAAAATAATTTTTCAATTCTTAATTTTTCTTATCACCTTTGTTAAAAGGTCAAGGGCTTGAAATTGTTTGATAGTATCTGCAAATATTATTTGTCATTTAGATTTAAAGAGAGTTTTTGAAAATTAAGATTCTCACTTAGAAAATATTATTAGGTACTGGTCTTCTTGTCCCACGACAATTGAAAGATATTCTTACTTAAATGTGGGCCCAAATTAGCAATAACATCTATATAATCATTGAAATGTTCTCGTTACTTTGGTATTCTAAGAGCCCGTTTGGCTTAGCTGATTTAAAGTAGCTGATAAGTATTTAGTGTTGATAAGTATTTTTAAGTGCTGAAGCTGATTTGATAAATAAGCAATTACGCGTTTGGATAAAAGTGTTGAAACTAATAATAAGCTGCAGAAGTGTTTGGCAAAAAAAGTGCTTATAAGTATTTTTTTTATGTTAAAGTCACTTAACTACCCTTAAAATCATTTACACTAATAAGAACGTTATTTTTATAAGTTTTTGAATTCCAAATTAATTCAAATACAAAATAATTTATGCCTGATTTCATTTTCAATACAAAATTGATTAGATAAAATTATTTCTTATGAGTACAAATTATTTTATGATAAGCTAAATTACAATCATAAGCTATAATAAAATAGTTAATAATTATACTAAAGTTCGTTAGTATAACATACTCAAATAGTACACAAAACATTTGAATAGAAGAAACACATGCAATTAATGAAATTTTGTTTGTTGCTACTTAAATTTGGCTGCTTCTAATGGAGAAGAGCTTCAAATTCTCGTATGTTAGAAGAGAGCTACTGAGTTTTAAGGACGTAGGGTGAGGAAGTGACAATGATGGAGAGGGTTAGGATTTTATTAGAGTAATGGTATTTAGGGATTACAAAATAATATTACAAAATTAATGCTAAGAACACTAATTTTTATAATTAAAAAAACAGATATGAAAAAATAAAATGAAAAACAATTTTAGGGAAAAATAAAAAAAGAAAGGAATTGTAGAATAAAGAAGTTGAAGAAATATGTTGGCACCAATTTCGGCTCCTTATTGTGGGCTTTGCTATTCCCTTACCTTTCTTTCTCCTTTTTCCTTCATTTTTTTTTTTTAATTCCACTCGTCGCTTGGTCTTCCTTTTTCTCTCCCGAGCGTGTCATCTTCTTCCCTTCAGTAACGGTCGAACAACATTTCCTCTCAAATCACAAAACAAAATACGCTTATGGGAGCGACTCTCTGTTCCTATTCTCCACCGGATCATCAAGTGATTAGCCAGTTCAATCCCTTTTTCCTCCGTATCATTTTCTCCTCCTAATTTATTGTGAAAATATCAAAATATGGTTCTTTCTCCAAATAATTATTCTTGCCCTTTGACCACTCTCATGACTCTTTCGATAAATTCTTCAATCAAATGGGTCCTTTTTTTCGATACCTCCCCGTATGAGGAATTATAGTGCAATACCTTCTCGAAAAGCTTTTTATTTTAAAGAGAAATATTTGTTACTCCATAATATTTCTCGTTACACACAAAACCTTTAGAAGGACCATAAGATAGTCTCTCTTTCCCTTCTGTTAAAGAAATTGCATTTCAGAAGAGAAGATACAAAAGTTAAAGAAATGATCCATTGTTGTTGGTTTACTCATCTTCAACCCTTTAGTTTAGTTTTATATGATAAAAATTAAGCGTTTTGGAAATGAAAAGTTGGTCTTATCATCTTCCATTTACTTGTATGTGTTTTAATAGTAGTAACAGATATCCGAAAGGAACGTGGCCTCACTAAGTGTGTTTTAGACTTTCAGTTTTGTTTCTCATCAATTGTTTTAGAGACTTTGAGTTTTTCAAAAATAAGATAAATGCAAAAATAAAGATAAAAAAGTCAAAAAAAGGAGAAAAATGATAAATAGTTTTCTAGGCCATAGAGAGGTGCCACATCACCTTGTCTATGCCTAGCTTTATATTATATATAGATTATGATTTTTTTATATAAAATATCAAATTCGAACCGCATAGTCATTTATTTAATTCATAAAAAAAAAAAAAAATATGAAACAAACAAACTGAATTAGATGAGAGGAAAAAAAAAGAAGAGAAAACGGCAAATTCAACATCCGTAAACCGATGCCAAAAAGGGGTGTCGTCCTATTTCTATTTCTTACTCATATATCATTAAACATATTACACTAAAAAATAAAAATGATCCCCATTAACTTTATAGATTAGTGAATTAATTATCGTTCCTATCCTTAAATTTTGATGGCCAGTTTGATTGTAAACAATTTTCAAGAGTTGAACTATACTCTTAGCTTTCGTTGTAGCTAATATGTTCAAGGTATGGTCATCGTCATTCATGTAAAAATCAACATTGTAAAGCCTGAAATTCATGACGAAAATCAAAGTTAATATTTAGAAAAAATCTGCAATTCTCTTTGCTACATATTGATCATGAGAAATTTGATAAGCACAAATAGAGTTAATGATCAACAATAAAAAGAGGAGAAGAAAGTCCAATGTTAATTTTTGTGTCATTGGAAGAGTATATATAAGAGGTCAAATTTTCATTTTAATTCAAATTAGAAAATCATATCAATTTGTTTTAAAAGCAAGTAATTATTGAATAGGATTCTAAGATCACTTTTTCCTTATCTTATAATTATAGATAGCTACCGTGCATTATAATGTTACTATAATAAAATTTATAAAATGGTGTAAATTAGTTCAGAAGTTTAGCTGAGTAGGGACTCTTGATCCGTATAATAATAGTAATCCTAAAAGTAGTTTAGTTATGAATGTCCTCGAATATCGGATTTTTTTGTTTTTGAAAGTTAATAATCTACTTACTCAAATGGAAATTGAGATTTACGAAAATTTTCAAAGTAATAATAATTAACGCCTTCTATTTTGGTTTTTATCTTTGTATGGTAAAATGGTATTAACGTTATGGAGGATAGTCATCAATAAATTTTAAAAACATATGTATCTTTCAATTTATATTCAAATTAATCTTATATATACACATCTATCAAAATTCAAATACTTATTTTTTTACTCAAAACTTTTATCCTTAAATTGAATTTGCTTTATTTTCAATTTTAAGAACTTCACCAGTAAGAGTTTACGGATAATGTATTCATATTCATGTTTATCTTTACACTAATTAGTTAGTACTTAGTAGCAGGAATAGAAATAGTATCTATGGATAATATTTCCATCTTTGTCTTTATAATTAATTTCCATTCATTATTTTTCCTTTTCATTCCGTTAATTAACAAAGTAAAAATAAAAATTTGAGGTATGATAATGTGGTGCCGCATATATAACCAATTTGCTTTCGTTAATTAATGGAGTATGGAGTATCACTTTTTTTTATCATGCCGACGTACTAAATTCTAGGTTTAAACTTGAGAATATATTTATTTATATATAGATTAGATTATCATCTTTCAAAATCATCATTCAAAAGATAATGACTAAAGAAAAGGAGATAATAATCAGATTTATTAATTAGAATCGAGATGAAAACTGAGTTGGTGGATAACTGTCAAACTCTAATTTTTAGCAGATTCATTCAAATTTAGCATTTCATTCAAATTTTTAATATTTTATTCAAATTCTAAACTCTTAATTATTACAATTCTTATTGAGTTTGTCCTAAAATTGTCAAGTGGCTTGTTATTAGCTTGTCACTTGGCTTAATCACATTGCTTGTACCTCTCCTATTTTATATATATAGATTCATTCAAATTTAGCATTTCATTCAAATTTTTAATATTTAATTCAAATTCTAAACTCTTATTTATTACAATTCTTATTGAGTTTGTCCTAAAATTGTCAAGTGGCTTGTTATTAGCTTGTCACTTGGCTTAATCACATTACTTGTACCTCTCCTATTTTATATGTATAGATAGATATAGATATAGATTATTTTATTATTATTATAGAAATGATGATTTGTCCAAAGATCATCATATGAAAAAAAAAAAAAAAAAAAAAAGAGATAACCAACAGATTTTCGAATTTGAGTAGAGATGGACTCTCCTTGTTGAAACTTTTTTTCTCAAAATCAAAATTTTAGCCTCTCATTCAAATTAAAAAAATTCAAAGCTGATAACGATAAACTTAGGATAGTTTCTCTTCCACCAAATTAGGCAATTCTCTAGGTTTTAAAGTTTGAATATAGATTTATTATATTTATCTTTTAAACTTCTTTAATGAGTTAATATTTAATTGATTAATTTTAAGTTATTACAATTCTCATTAACTTTGTCTTAAAATTGCCAAGTGGCTTGTTATTAGCTTGTCACTTGGCTTAACCACGTTGCTCGTATCTCTCCTATTTTATATACTAGTATCCGTACCCGCGCGATGCGCGGAAAGTGTTAAAGGACATAATTATAGAAAATTATAATCTGGCTTGTTGAAGTGGATTAGACCATATTATTTTTAATAAATAAGTAAATTAAATTGTGATATTGTTTCTTATATTGCAATGTACTTAATAATAAAATCTTTATGAAATTAATGAAACAAATGATGTATAGTGCTAGAATATAATGTTAGTTCCTTAAATAGATATCCAATTTATTTTACTCTTTTAATAATACGTTTAATATTATTATTTAATCTATTGCTCAAAATCATAGCTCAATCTTTTATAGGTGAAAATTATTTTTCCCTTTTAAGTTTGCTTTAAAAATCAAACACATCCCCCAACTTTTAACAATTGCACCTCCTCCACCCCCCCCCCCTCCCCCAACCCCACCCTCTCCCAATTGAACATGTCAAGTACCTTTTTACCCTCTAAATTATTAACTAATTTCTTAATGTAATTTTTAATATTAAGATTTTCCCCCCTCTTTTTAACATATATTATGGACTTATAATCTATACTTATAGAACAAATAATCTTATTTATTAAGTCAAAATGTTAAAAATAATTTTAAGACATTATGATGTTGGAAAAATAAAATGATTGAGCACAATAACATTTTAATTAGAATAATTTATTCGTATAAGTAATTTGACAATAGTAACCAAAACTCAATCTTTTATTTGAGAAAAAAAAAAAAAAAAAAAACGAAACCTTCCAAACATATATCTAATGCATGTGACATACAAAAATAATTATTGTCAATAACAATATATTTAATAACAATTGCTTAGTGATTCGATATTATACTTTAAATGAATTTCATACAAGCAGAAAATAATATATTCATGGTAATCAAAGCTCTAAAGTCTATATATCACCCTAGTGTGTATCAATAGACTCTTTCAGACTAAAATATTATATCAATTTGTTTGAAATATTTTTTTAATAATATAATTGATATTCAAAAAGATAAGAATTCTAAGATTGAGATCAATTCAAATTTTTTTATACGAAACATAATTCTAAGATATCCTTATCTTATTAAATTTTTGCTTGAAAATTTTCTTTATTATTTTTACCTTCTGATTTTATTGTTTCTGATTTCAGTCAAATAGTCTTATCCACATGATGCTTTATCTTTTATGTTTTAATAAATCTATATATAAGGAAATTTATTAAAAACCTTTATTTTTGAAGTTTGATTTGATGTGCTTACATGACTTTTTTTTTCCTGATATACATAAGATTGGATAAAAAAGTACTTATCCAATAATTAGTTCTCTTTTTCGGTTCCAATAAATAACAAAAGATTTTTTTTTTTAAAAAGCGTTTAATTGGACATTTTGCTAGGCAAAATTCAATGTGGCATTTTCTGTGAATAAATTCAAATACACCACCAAAAGTATTAGCATGGTTTTTCCACCCCCCATACAACTGGCACTTAGAGTCTATTTTAAGACTATCACTTTTTTATTAATAACAAAACTTATTTGCTATCCGGTAAGATTTTCGTGAGAGGTCATTTAGCATAGCTGCTTATTAACTCCCAGCTTCACTTATCACAATGTTAGCTAAATATCAAATCAAATTATTAAACTATTTTCTCCAAAGAAAAACGAAGGTTGAGTTAGATCATAAAATTTTGTGGTGGTACATTTTGATAACAGATTCACACTCCAGCTGAGAACATAGTCTTATCTAAACCATTAAACAACTGATATAAGTTCGATATATTAATAGATAGAGTATTTAATTTTTACTTGAAGTCATGTAAAATTTCTTACCTAGCTGCACCAATCCTAATGTTATATATGAAAATATAGTGGCGTTGAAAATATTGTTGTGTTCATGAACGGCATCAAGCCATCAACCCCATATATCGCTGGAATTCCCAGGCCAGTTGATAAGGAACCATTTTGGTAGTCATTCACCATATAATTAACCTAGTTTGCCACAGTAGCTTCCAGAAGTAGATTACTTCCCTCACCACTTGATACGCTCCTTCTTGAATCAGAATTATCAAATACAAACTTCATTTTTGTTTGTCGTGTCCACGATATATATATTAAAAAGAAGTTAAAGAGCCTTCGAATGGGATCTGATCTGCATCTATATTTACAAAAGCATGTTATTTTAACCCAAGAAACCATAATTACAATCCACTCTATTATAGTTTATTGCGATTTAAATGGGCCGGAGTTACGAAAAAAATATAATTTTTTTTTTAAAAATAATCCCTATTTCATTTTTTTTTTTTTTTTTTTTTTTTTTTTTTTTTGTAAATTACTGATTCATTATGCCTCCTTTCTTTGCTGAACTATCATATCAAAATTTGAGGGGAAAATAGTACAAATTAAAAACAAATAGAATCACAAATAGAACTGAAGATGGACTTCTAGAACTTAATTATACCTTTTTAATCAAGACATGAAGTATGACTGAGTTTTGTGACATAATGCATGGGAGCTGACTTGCTAAAAAAAATTAGCCACCTATGCTTTCATTTGTATTGATACTTGTGGTACCTGAAAAGAAAAAATTTGCAACAGTGAGTTCCCATTCATGAAAACATAGCAACAACTTCCACAAAACCACATCAACACTTGCATTGCAACTGCTTGTGGAATATTCTTTCAAAGACTCATGAATGTGAGGTGTAGAATACTCATACGAATTAAATCTAAAAGGATACGATGCAAAAAAAAAAAGCAAAAAAAATTATATCTACATGTAGAATTAAATCTAAAAAGATTGTATTATATATATACTTTATAATTCAAAGAAAATGGATTGTATGGCTTCTCCTGATTTAGATGTTGCTATAATCGCATAACACAAACCTTTAAGTTCCATCACATCTTAATAACGGATATTTCGTTGATGACATCAGTTTTCATAGCTATATTTTGCTATATATGTTTGATCTAGTGTGCTCTCCAAAGATTATTGCTATATATTTTCAAATTGATCTAACTATATACATACATATGTGGGCTTCTAATTGATAATTATCCGTGATAAGGGTGAAGTTGAATATTTTGAATTCAAACTCAAAGTTTATTTGAATATATATATCTTTTGCTCTTTTCAAGTGCCAAAGATCCCTAGTCTTAGGAACTTACTTAAAGCTACAAAGATTTGTTGTTGGCCACAGCTATATGGCCTGTGTTTTGGTTTTCCAGCTTTTAATTTAAATTGTTGTTGCTATTTTCAAGTTGCAAAGACTCCTACTTTTACTAACTTTACTTATTTAAATTTTGTTATTTTACTCTATATTAAAAGACATACAGAAAACAAATAAGTTTATACACGGATTATTTTTTTCAATTTCGTGGATTTTTTTTTTATAATTCAATTTAATTTTAAGAAAATATGCTCTATGCTATTATCTCAATTTGAAAAATCTTGATCTTTCCATTTAAATTCAAATGTTTTTAATCTGAGTTCTATTATGTTTATCTATCAACTCAACTTTTTTTTTAATCCAAATTCAAATTTTTTATCACAATTATTATTGAGTTTGTCCTAATTATCGCGAAAAAAATACTCATTAATTTACTTAATGAAATATTCTTATGGGTAAATATTTTTAATTACTTAGGTTTAAATTTTCAAATCACGTACGTAGCTTTTACTTTTCAAAAGATACTTATCTTCAAATATTATAAATAGGGTAGTAATTTTGTTTTATTTATATATGTTTATCTTTAAAACCAAATTAAAAAATATCTATCCTCTAAAACAAATTTATATTGATAGCTGTCAAACTAAATTCAAAACCATCTGAGTGACGAATAAGAAGGAATTTCAATTTAAAATTTAAAATTAATAACATTTTAGTAAAAACTATATATTTCAATTAAAGTTAAATCTTATTACAATCCTTATTAACTTTGTCGTAAATTTGCCAAGTGGCTTGTTATTGGCTTGCCACTTGGTTTAACCACGTTGCTTGTACCTCTCCTATTTTATATACTAGTATTCGTACCCGCGCGATGCACAATGTTAGTTAAAAAATATTAGTACCAGATTGTGATCTTGTTTGTTTAAGTACATTAGTAATATTTATTTAAAACAATTTTGTTGTTGGCAATTAAAGGAATTTTTATTAATTACCAAGTGTACTCTTTTACAATAAACCAAGGGTGAATTAACCAATTCAAGCCCTTCTCAGTCTATCCTCTATACCAAAGAAAAACTACTAATTACAGTACTTCCTAAAACTCACAGTGAGTTAATATAGCTAAAAAGTCTCTGATTCTGCCTGACTCTTATGCATAAGTTGAGTTTCATTTGATGCACCAAAACCTCTCTAGGGGAGACTTTGTGTTGAAAAATCCTTTTGTTTCTTTCTATCCAAATGTTGTAGACCACTGTTGCCAAGCTGGCCCTGAGAATTACCTTCCTAGGTTGCTTCCCTTTGGACACCCATTTCCATTCACTAGCCCATGGTTGAATTCCTCTATTCCATTGTTGCCATCTGAGAATACTTTGCCAGAGTTCCTTTGTGAAAGGGCAGTCAAAGTATAAGTGTTTTGTAGTCATATTTTTCAATGTAATATAGTACATAATAACAAAATCTCATACTTAATAAACATAAATAAAAAATTTATTTCTCCTCAAATATTTTCTTACTTTTAAACTTTTATCTATTATTCACAAATGTTCAACTGGCTAATCTTATGAATCGTATTTCTTGAGTATTATTTACTTACTTTATTTTATTTTTTGATTATAAATATCCTTAATTCCCTTCTTTGAACTTTTTTTCTACTATAGTATTTCAATTAGTTTTTCCCAGTTAGTATTTTATATATAATTTAAATAATGTATTTAATACTAATAGTGGTTTTTGAATTCGTCAAATAATAGAAGTCTTTTTATTATTTGGGTGAAAATTATTTACATTCCGTAAAATTTCTTTAAAAAAGAAAATCCCCGCTCAACTTTGAATAATAGACTCCACCCCCCCCCCCCCCTCTCTTCCCCTTCTTATCCTATACAATGTTTATTTTACCGTTAAGATTTTCAATCCTCGATATATGTTACTTTTTTTTAATTATATATAATATTTTATATTTTAATCTAGATATATGTACAGATTTTTATTTTAGTTCATTAAATAATAAACAGAACAATCCTTTGATGATTTTGATACAAACTCAAATGCTACTTATTATTTTATTTTTTATTTTTTATGATTGTAGTATCATTAATGAAATAGAAAAATTAACTCTAAAAAGCAATTACATTTTCATTCTCTTTAGTTTTAATATAGAATTTTGAGTTTCAATTTAACCATTGAATCTAGTTGCGTAGAATTGTTCAATTTACTTTTAATTTTAGCTTTATCTATTACTCCCTCCGTCTCAATTTATGTTACATTATTTTTTTAAACAGTTAAAAAAATGACATCTTTTTATATTTAGCAACAATTTAATTTAAAATTTTAATTCTAAATAAGATGATTTATAGTTTCAATAATTTCTATAGCTTGTTTTAAACCATAAATGTTAATAGTTCTCTTTTTTTCTTAAACATTGTGCCAATCAAATATTTTCACTTAAATAGAGACGGGGAGAGTACGATATTTACGTGATCTTAGATTGTCTATCTTCTTTTTCCTTATCAATAATTGTTGTGTTACCCATTACCTAATGTTGCTATATTTTAATGTGACTTTTATTACCCTCCCATTTGACGAAATGTGCTTGCTTATTACTCTCTTTTAATATAATATATAGATAAATGTCATTTTTTTTCTTACACATAAAATTTACTTATTATATACATTTATTCAATTGCTCGAAATTATGTCATTTTTTTTCTTACACATAAAATTTACTTATTATATACATTTATTCAATTGCTCGAAATTATTTCATTGCTTGAATTTATCAATTATATATTTTTATTATTCTTATTATTATTTAATAATTTAATTCAAAGTATAAAGAACCTCACACACTCTGTATTATTTAATTTTATCAATTATATTTTCGCATTTAAGTATTGTGTATAGTTCAAATAATATCATATTTATTTTAAATTATACTTTCAAATTAGTCTAGAATATAAATAGATAATGCCTCTAAATATATTGTTCTAGAAACTCTTTATACTCTTAATAATTGTTTTTTTTTAATTATGTACAATAACAAAATAAATTCTCCTTCCCTTTTGGTTAAAATAAAACTTTTGAGTTTTTATTTAAGTTCGTAACTTATGCACATTAAAATTTTGAGAAGGGAATAAGATTAGATTAGGGTTATAAGTTATAATTGTGGATGATACTCCATATTTGAGCGATTTCAATTTCACGCGGAGACTAACCACATATTATCAAAAATAACTTTCAATTTAAACTTCAAAAAATTTATATATCTTTCAAATTATATTAAAAAAGACTTTATCTTTTTATTCAACAAAATTATACTTGAATTCGAATTTACTGTGAGCTTGTTAGCTATCATTTTTCTAAACAACATATATTTGAAAAGACACGATTCTACTATACATAAATACTATTTTGCATATATTATGAGCGGGAGTGCATGTGAGAGTCAGTTTCCTCCGAGGCTCCTTTTGTTGGTGTTGAAAAAACTTTCTAAATAATATGTAAAATTGATAAACAATTTTATCAAACGCGTAATTATCAATTTGAATCCTGTGACGAATTAATACAAAAGCTTGAAAATAAAAATATAAATGTTAGGCAAAATTGATATGCTAATTTATCGAATACATAATCATTTTAAATTAACTACTATCATTTTGAATCCCGTGGGAGTTATTACTGTATAATAAATAAAGAGAAATCTAACTTTGTAAAAATCCTTATAAGATAATAAAAGCAAACCATTCAAGTCAAAATTCATGTGTGTGTGTATATATATATATATTCTATGATTATGTTAAAAGAAATTTATCTTTTGAAATAATATCATTTTAACATGATTAATTTTCTTCCAAAGTATAAACAGAGAAACTCTTTTTGCTAGAAGTTCATTTTATCATAAGAACATGAAGAAGTCCAACTTAAAGTCTTGCCAAGTAACCAAATAGATTAATCCAAAAACGATTTTAAGAATTCGAACGAAGACTAAGCTTATTTGATTTTATGGTAAATAGTGATTTTCTAAGTAAAATTTCAAAATCAAATAATGTTTACAAAATTATAAGCGGCCCACCCAACCCCTTTATACACTTTAAAAGGGAATTTGATATTCTTTTTTGCTTAGGAATGAATGCAATGTTAGTCATTGATTAATCTTGACAGTGTTGGTCTACTTCTGCTTGCTTCAGTTTTGTCCTTCTCAAAGCATGCACAAATTTATTAAATAAAAGTAAAAGAATTCAAAATAGTATAAAGGGAAAAAATATGAAAACATATTAGTAATTGAGATTTGAATTTAACTTATATGCATTGATAGCAATAATTTTTTTATACCATCATGTTAAAGTGATCTTTTAATTTGATAAACTAAAACTGCAAAAAGAATCTATAGTAGCCGGTTGTTATTGTTAAAATAAAGTACAATATTAATGTATATGAGTGCATATAAGTTAAATATGTGTGATGTACCTTGCTCTTCTATTATGAAATCATACTTCCAGTTGTCCTGGCCACAAGTTATTGTTTCTAATCTTCATATTAATTAAATACAATATCATTCAATTGATTCATTTAAAATTTCAAACGCTCCACCAAGCTATATAAAGATGCTAACTAATCACAATGCATGTTTCTTACTTGAGCAAATTTGACAAAATTCAAAGAAAAAATTCAAACCGGAGATTCAATATCTTCCTATCATATAATACAGTCATCATTAACTTCACATCAAGATTTTTGATAGAAAACCTGCAACTTTCATTTATATGTAAACAATTTCTAATGAAGCAAAAGGAATATATCATGGCATAAACGCCGTAAGTAGGCAACTAAATGGTCGCCATATCATTTCGGAGAATGTAACTTCTCCAAAATTTAAAAGTTAAAGCAAAAGCAAAATACGATTGTATATACCTGATGCAATGTGTAATGCCTTTTCCTATTTCTTTTGTAGCTTCAAACCATACCTGCAATCATACCATACAAACAATTTTTTTTTTTTTTTAAAAAAAAAAAAAAAAAACTTGAAGACTGCATAGTCAAAATTGATTTCTGATCCAAAAATGCAGCTCCTGAAAGACGTTGTGGTAACAGAATGAGTAACTCTATTATGTGTAATTCTATGTTGTATGCATATATAGAAGAAATTAAGGAGTTGGAACTTCATTTCTTTTAAATTTTATTTAAATTCAAATTCAAAAGTCATACCAGATAATAAGTAGTTAGGAATAGAGTTTTTTTTTTTTAAAATAAAAGATATAATTCTAAGATCATATTTATCCTTATCTTATAATAATTATATAGAAGATTACTGCCGTTTAAACTCTTGCATAGGTTATAGAAGTAATAATGAACGACTTCCTTTAATTAATAGATATAGAAATAATGAAATATTTTAAATTTTCAACATGATGAATTAGTTTAAATTGCTAGTAGTGAAATTACCAAAATGGAATATTTTTGTTTTTAAATTTTAGTCTGCTGCTTCAGTTCAATTATTTACTTCAAAACTATTTGTAAAAATTTTAAATTATTATTCTGAGAGTGAAAATTATGTCATCTTCAAAGTTATCAAATAAGGTTTTAGTATGATTTATTTTAGGGATAAACATCTGATTTGATTTTGAATAGAGGTAAAACTACTCTACTTTTCAAGATTAAATCTAATCCTTCTATTCAAATTTTAAAAAGGTAGCCTTAACTTCAGGTTTTAAAACTCTATCCTTTCGTTAAATTTTTAAGGATATTGTATAGATTTGCCATTCAAAAGCCCCAATTTTATGTTTTGTTTAAGATTTTAACTATTTTAGTTAAACTTTTATCTTTATCTTTTGAATTATTTGATACAAGATGTTTATCTTTCTACAAAATTTAACTTTCAATTCAAATTTTAACTTTCTTATTACAAAGCATATCAAATATTGTCCTAAAATTGCCAAGTGGCTTGTTATTAGCTTGCCACTTGGCTAAATCACATTGCTTATACCTCTCCTATTATATATATATATATATATATAAATATAGATTTTTGTTTCTTTTGTTTGGCAATAAAAAAGTGGTATATTCATGGAATTTGGAGAGGGAGACAAGAGAAAATGCATTCAAACTCAAGTTGAACCAAAATGAGCAACAAGTCATGTGGAATCTACGAAATGTCTAACAGATAAAACGTGCTATATTTACAACAAGAGACTTTTTTTTTATTTTTTTTAAGTCTAACTTATTCGGAAAATTCATTCAGTAAAAGACAAGCAACTCAGTAGCATTAGACTCTAGCAATCAGAAGCATGCTATGATTCTACCAACAAACTAAACAATTAATTGTATCACGAGATGATATCTAACAACATTGTTAGCTTCTGCGTTACTTAGTTAACTGCCCATTTTGGGGCTTGCAAGGGACTCTTAATGTAAATTTGAGCATATTCTCTCAAAAGAAATAGTGAGGATAAACTGTCTAGCAACTGATTAATGGATTAGAAATGATTTGTTAAAAGGGTAGAGTTGTTTGAATGAAAAGAAAAGTATGCATGAGAAAATGGGAGTAGTTAATGGTGTGTGGTGAGAAAAAAATTCCCGCAACTAGTATAAACAGTTAATCATTGTTCATCAATTCATATTTTTTAATCGTAATTTTACTATCTTATCATGATAAAGCTAAGAGAAAATAGCCAAAAGCCCCCCAACGTTTGACCGGATTCCTAACTACACATCTTTACTACACGAGAGTCCTATCAACCCCTGAACATTTTAAAATCGGAATATATAACCCCTTGAAAAGTCACACCCAAATATGTGTTGGATAGTGTAGTGCAGGCGCATGAAAAAAAAACTTTTTCATTTATTTTATGCTCTTTCTCTTTTTATTTTCTTTTTTATTCTTTCTTCTCTTTCTCTTTTTATTTTATTTTTTGTATTTCCTCCATTTCCGCCACCCATGACCGCCACAATTTCATACCCAACCCACCACTCACTTGAGTTTTCTACTTCACACGGTCGCCCTTCCACCCTTATCCGCTAATTTTGTGATTTTTGATGAATTTAACAAATTAGAAATCTGAAAATAGTCTTTTGCTCAATCAATTTAAAGACTTATTCTTCGTGGGAAATGGCGTGTGAAAGCTCAATGGCAGCGGCGACGGCACTTCGTGGCCTATTACCTTAGTCATTAATGATAATTGTAAAGTTGCTATTGATGATGGACTGAAAGTAGCTAATTTTGTTTTGGGTTGAGGTGGTTATTAAAATAATTGGACATTTTTGGGGAAATTGATTTTAGATTTTTTCTTTTGAATCTAATAGTACCTTTCATCATAGGGTTTTGCGGTTGCTTCGGCTGTATCAAATTTGCCTAACCTAACTCTTGTTGCTTTGTATTACCAGAATTTTCTCTCTTAATTTTTTATTTTTCCTTCAAATTCATTAACCCCCTGTTTGGATGGTGGTTTTCCGTGGTTCATTAATGTATGGTTTTCTATGAAACTATGTTTGTTTCCATTGTTCTTAAAATTATGTGGTATAGTATTGTAAACCCGTGGTTCATCCCATGGTTATATAACCATGAAAAGTCCAAATTTTTGTAACCACAGATTTGGTGGTTTTTCCGTGGTTACGTATTTCATTTCTTCATTATACCCCCATCCTCCACCATCCATCTCACCCCTACCCCACCCTCCACCCCACCCACCCCACTCCCGCCACTCACCCCCACCCCACCCCTGCACTACCACCCACCCCCACCCTAACTACCCCACTCCTCTGCTACCCACCCCTACCACAACCTACTACCCCTCACTACCGCCCAACCACACCCCACAACAACTCACCCCACCCTACCACCCACTACAACCACCCACCCTCCACCACCCACACCCACTACCCCCTCACCACCACCCACCCCCACCCCCCATAACGACTCACCCCCACCCTACCACCCACTACTCCCACCTTCATCCCACAACCACCCACCCCTCCACCACCCCCACCCAATACCTACTTATTTTTTAAAGTTCCTATTTTATTCTTTACCTGAGTTTTATTAATATATATAAATTAATTTCTAATTAAGAGTTAAGGGTATTTTAGTAAACTTACAAGTTATTATACAGATGCAAATACAAACCAAACAATACAAATGTTATTAAACCACAACAAACGATACAGTCTATCCAAACATTGTGTTCATTAATATAGCACAATACAATACAACACCATACTGTATCATACCACACTGTACGTTTATGAACCACGGGAAACAAACATCCAAATAGAGGGTAAGGTGCAGTGGTAGATGTTTTCCAATTGAAATGAAGTGATTAGTTTTAATTACTAAAAATTAAATTTGTCTTCTCTCTATTACTCCCTCGGCTGAAATGGAGTAAGAAGAGGTCGCGTAGCACCATTATTTTCGACTCTAAGCTCACCGGAAAATCAAATTCGGCTCAATTGCGTCCGATAATGGTGGGTGGTCACTGGTCAGTGACACAACAACAAGCAAAAATGAAAAAGAAGAGAGAGAAAATAAAAAAATATATATATACTATTTAATTATAACGAAAATATAACTAAAATAACTTTTTTACACGATTGCTTCTCACTCTCTTAAAGAGAGTGGAATACACTTTTTTTGTCACCTTAGTATTTAGGGAGCAATATATTTTACTTTTAAAATGTTCAGGGGGTAACAGAAATCGCGCAAAGGTATGGTGTGTAGTTAGAATTTCGGTCAAAAGTTGGGGCTCATTTGGCCATTTTCTCTAAAACTAACGTACGTAATTCGATGACTTGACGTGAACACCAGATATTAATAAGTTTCTTTTTTCCCCACCAAATACATACTCATCCTTCTATACTTGTTCTGCCTTTTTATTTAAATATCTAAACTCAAACTAGTATTTATTGAACACCTCCAAAACTATATCTAGATACGTTTTACCTAACAAATGAAATTTTGGTATTAACATTATTTCAGATGTCTAAATGAAAAAAATCAAACCCATTTGGAGGGCCGCATATGGATAACCATTTTTGAGACACTGAACGCTCTCAATAAGAGCGGAAAATACACACTATGCCATGTCAGTAAAATGTTGTATAGACTAAGCCGAGTTTAGATGTTTAAATAAAAAGGTCAGAAAAGACCGTATTTGTATTTGGGTTATTTTTTTCGTACGTGGTTATGGGGTCAAGGGAGTGGGGCGGGGGTTCATAATAATTTTTTATGGACATGTGACTACGGTCGACAGAAGCATGGGTTATTAAATTTGTTTGCTTGATTTAGAAAATCTCTTCCTTAAATAATACGAGTAGTATAAGCAGTAAGCCACGTGTCATGTCGACGATGGAAAAGAAAAGCCATGTGACATGAAGTATTTGACAATATCCTCTCGTGCTTATGTTCCTAACAAGGTGGAAATCTCATTTAATATGAGGGTCTTCGCTAACTGGCCCCCCTTTCTTCTTCTTCCATTTGATAGTAGAAGAAAGTTGAAAAACAAAATTTTAATCATAGCCTAATTCTTGCGCGGCAATGCCGGGTCACTCTTACTTAGGGGTGACAAAATTAAGGCAAATTTACAGGAATAACTACCATAAAGGTGGAACTTACCAACCATAGCTACCTTTTCTAATTTACAGGGCGTAGCAAACATACATGTACGTGTATTTTGTGTATTTGCGTGTATTTGGACGAGGTTCTACCCTTGCCCACCCAGGTTCGAACCCCCACAACAACATTACTTTCTTACATATTTTTTCTAGCTTCTTCTCCTTGTATTTTGAGTGTATTTGAGTGTATTTTCGTCATATCTATTTTGTTATGTTTATGTATATTAGAAGCAGTGATAGAACTGTGTATTTGTTCGTATATATGTGTATGCATATTAGATCAAATATGTGTATTCGTTGGTAAGTATTTGTATGTCAAATATACACATACATTCAAATTTGTGTATTTGTTCGTGTGATGAATTGCGAATCAAATACACATGTATTTGAGCCACTGGACTGCTATTATTGTTGTTGTTGTTGTTGTGTATTTGAGTGTATATGTCAAATATACATATATACATATACATTCAAATTCCTGTATGTGTATTTGAAGGAACTGTGTATTGAATGTATGTGTAAGAAAATAAATGTTGTTGCGGGGGTTCGAACCTAGGCAGGCAGGGGAAGAGCCTCGCCCAATACCACTTCAGCCACTCAAATATATGTATTTGAGTGTAGCTACGAATGGTAATTTATAAAATTACTGTAGCTACTAATTATAATTAAATGAAAGGATAGTTATTCTTAATAATTAGGTCTTAAAAGAAGCTATCAAAATTAATCCAAACCCAAACCCATTTGACTCACCCAATCCGCCCAAGCTTTAATGGATTTGAGCTAGAGTGATTAATTTGGGCTAGCCCCAGTTGAGCCATCACAAATTATCAGCTCAAACTGATCCATCAATTGTCCTCCATTCATAAAAATAAACGCTACAAAACATGATTAACTTCTTTTTTAATTATTATTTAAATTTATTTTTATAATTATTTTTAATTTTAGAAATGTTTATTTTTAATTTTCTTCAGAAAAAAATATTTTTATTTTATTTTTTATTCTTTATTTCTTTTTTTAAAATTTTTTACTTAAAGTTTTTAATTTTTTTTCCTGAGGGTCTATGCTTATCCGTTTTTGTTTAACCTATTTTTTCGACCACCCATATCCAACATACGTTTGCCACTCTTAGTTATGTACAAGACAACCATAAAAATATATAAATAAGATAAAGGGGTAAAAGAGAGGAATCTAACAAAATCAATATTCATTACGCCAATTAACATTTAATTTTCTTTTGATTATTTTCGGAATAATTTCGAATATAATTTATGTAATGGGATAACTTATGAGGAAATATTTACAGTGAATATCTTTATTATTTTGAGTAAAAACATACTTTTGAATTTTTTTAATATCCAAAAAGTATTTAAATTTGATTTTCAAAACACCGTTTACTTAGAAAAGCATGAGCGAGAGAATATTTATAATCAAAGAATATCGATAATTTTAGTTTCTCAAAAAGTTGAAAAGGTGGGTTAAGTTGGACGGGTTGGGTTATGACCTTTCATTAAGCCCAATCTTGACCCAGCCCAATCTTGACCCAAACAAGCTTTGGGCTTTGGCCCGTCTATAGGTTCAATCCATCTTGACCCGCCCACCTTAAATTTCAAATGACCCATTTGCCACCCCTACTCTTAATTACTCTCAGCCAAAACACCTCGCAGCCGACTATTAATTTGTTACCTTCAATTTAGCAAAAAACATATATATTCATAATACTGTTTTTTCTTCTTCGAAAAGATAGGAGATGTCAAAAACTTTGTTATTGAGAAAGTGAAAGGCCGAAAGTGAAATGAGATTATATAGACGCCATAAGTCCACACATTTTGACACTCAACCTTTATGTCCCTAACAAGGTGGAAAACCCTGTTTATTTTTTAAAAAAAATTATTTATAATTTTTCTGGTACATAGGATATCAGAGAAGATGAAGGAAAAGGGGACAATCATGAAAATTGAATTTACATTGTGTGAGGATAGTAGGACTTCACTTGTTGGCTTTTGTTGTTGTTGGAGTTGATTAGAGTGAAATCCAAATTTTGAATATTGCCTAATGTATGCTTGGCCATCATGAGGAGTTACCATCAGTGGCCTTCCTACTTGCTTTAAGCTCTATCTGGTGGGTGTGTGTGAACAAGTCACGTCGAAAATAAATAAGAAAAAAATGTTACTTATAATGTTTTTAATACTTTTAACAGTAATTTATACGTAGCTTTGAAGACACATATATTAAAAGGAAGCCAGTGAGCTTTGATAGTCATAATTACTCAGTTGATGTGGGTGATATACAATTAATTTTCAAATGGGCCATGTGAAACTTAGTTATTAGAAGGGAGAATGTTGGAGCGCATGTAAGTCTCACATGAAAAGTAGAAGGAAAAAAGAAAAGAAAAAAAAGCTAGTATTTATAAGGTGTTCAATTATTTTTAATAGTATGAATTTTTTTTGAAAAAAATTAGTACGACTTGGCACAAAGCGAATAATACCATAGCCTATTGAAAATACCTAGATGTGTTAGCCCAACACTATCAAACAAGAGGTCTAATGCGTCTGAAATAATATATAGTGCTGCTACTGGTTCATTCCACACCCAGCCAATATACTGTCTTAACCTAAAAAAAATAGTCTTTGGTTTTAAATTATATTCTTTTTGACAGTAGGGAAAGTAAAACACTTTTACTGTTGAAAAAGTATTTAAAAAGGGGGTAGGCATCACAATTTGAAAAGAGTTTTAACTTCTTGATGTTGACAAGTACTCCATCCATCGGTCTCAATTCATGTGACGCCCTTTTCCTTTTTAGTCTATTAAAAAAAATATTGTCTTTGTATAATTAGAAGTAACTTAACTTTAAAATTCCTCTCTTACTCTTAATTAAATGATTTGTAGCAACCCAAATATGTAATATTTATTTTAGATCACAAATTTCTAAGGTTTTCCTTTTTGTTCTTGTGTCAAGTCAAACCGTGCCACTGCCACATAAATTGAGACGGATGGAGATAGTAGTTATCTGCCATATTAAGGAGACAGCAAAAACACGTTTAATTACACTGATACCTTTTTAAAACCTGCGACGTGCTTATGTCCCTAATGTTTTTGTTTAATTTGGTATTGACAGTGATACTCAAATTCTTAATCATGTGCACAGGCATGGGCTCACCCTTACTTCCTAATCTTCCTACTTAATCTGATTTTGTCAGAGCCTTCATACTAATCATGCTTAGTTGCCTCACATATGGACACATTTACTAGACAATTTTTTTTGGCCCTTATATATGTTGACAATTATTTATTTAAACTTTCTTTATTATACGAACGGAGAAGGAAGGGGGATAGGGATAGTCTGAACTCTCCCCAATTTAAGTGTGGTAGGCAAGGAGTTCATCAAGTGAGAATTGGTCCTCAAGCCTCAACCCTTATATTAGACAGTTTAGTAATTTAAATCAGTCCTCATTCTCATCCACCGTATCCCAGTTTAGGCAAGCGCCAAATAAATATAATGTAATGCATTTTAGTAACAATACAAAAGAATTGACTATATCTTCTCTATATTTGTTATTACCCTTCTTCCGTAACATCTATATATAATCATGGGCAGTGCATTATTAGTAGTATAACTTGTTGTCTGCAGAGGCAAAGCTAGAGTTCTAGCTAAGCTTTCGGCTGTACTCAGTAATTTTATCAAAATTATGTGTTAAGAAAACCCATTGAATGAGTACAATAAGCTTTTTTTTATTTTTATTTTTTAATCTAAAACTCAAATTTCTTATCTGGCTCTAATTAATGTAAAAATCTTGGTGGTTCGATCCATCACATGCGAGTCACGCGATCCCTCAAGTTGTCTCTAAAAACTGTTATCGAGGAGCGTAGGAAGATGTGGTGTTAACTGTGAAGTTGGTTGTCCACATAGTATGGTGCTTCGTACTTAACTAAGTACTAAAATAATAAAACACAATCTTGAGATGTTAATTCATCAGATACGCATGTTCATAAAACGAAGGGTATTTTAGTAATAGTATGACGTTAAGTTGTAATATAGTATTCTTCTTCTTTTTATTTTTGTACTTGTATATTTGGCCAAAAGTTGCGAGTCCTTAGATCATTAATTGGGAAAACATGCGATGTCTGACGAAAAAATGAAACACAATCACAGCCATGACATTCGTAAAAAATGTGTCACGCATGGCCCCTAATTTTCTCAATTGCATCATATGTCCTCTTTCCCCATTCTTGGCGGGACAAAATTTAAAAATTGGCTTGCTTTGACTGAAATTAGCACCAAATGTGGATCACTGCATAAACGTCACGACTTAATAATTTCCTAGTACAACACTCACCCAATTACTGCCATGACATCCGTGAATCAAAGTCCATTAACATTTTTGGGTAAAACTAAAGTCATTATTTATCTTTCTTGGTAGTTATCTAGTGTTGACCGTTGATCAGGTTAATTGCAACAGGAGATCAATGTCTTAATGTAGTACTTTACATACCACTAGCAGTGAACTCGAAAAAAAAAAATCAATCTCACATTAGAATGGATGGGAAAGTTAGTTGCCATTAAAGGACTAGTTCAAGAACTTAACTGTTAATGCGCCTTTAGGTTTACAACATTGGGTAAAATTAAAGTCATCATTTATCTTTATTGGTAATTAGATGTGTGTTGACTGTTTAGTAGGTTAATTGCAAAAGGAGATCAATATCTTAATGTAACTACATACCTCTAGCGGTTGAATACGAAGAAAGACTATCATCGTGAACCGTTCTTTAGACCAATCTGATGAGAAAATTAGTGGTCATATATGGGTGAGTTCACGAATTTAACTATGGATGTGCCTTTTACTACAAAAGTATAAAGCCCGAAGGAACAAAATCGCGTTATTTTTACCCTTAAAACGCGTGGTGCCAATCATGCCAATTGGGTGCCCATCTTTCCACAATTGATGCAGACATATTCATCATATTTGATTCTAACAACATATAGAATTGATAATATAAGTTTTTAGTGAGTGACATATACTTATACTAAAGTCGGTTCATTATCGCAACAAAAGATCACTAATGATTAAATTAAATGATACTCTATAGCTTGTAAGCTAAAATCCTAGATCTTTATTATGTGAAGTTTAATAGAGTTTGGTGGAAGAGTGAAGATGTGTGGAAATGCTCACATGATATTGTATATGGAGACATGCACATGCAAGGCCCACCTTGTTAGTACAATAACAAACACATCTCTTTAAGCCCACTTGAGATCAAACCCCTCTTGGAAACAAAAAAACACAAATTTTTAAACGTAGTTATGGCCTCCACCCCCACCCCCACCCGACCCCACCCCAAATACTCTCTAAAAATACTAAGTATAGAACTTGGAGATGTAGTAGTAAACTAACGTAGTAGTAGAAGGAAGTGAGAGTGAAATTTTTTTACTGACAAAGGTGTGTTTGGGCTACTTCTTCAATGCAATTGTCTTCTTCACATCCAACATCGCTCTCTATGGTTTCTCTCTCTTTCCTTGTGGTCCTTCCCTTCCTTTAAAGCTCGTTCGTTATCTCTTCTCTTTTTCTAACTACCAGACCACAACTTCTTCTTCCTCCTTCCTAAGTTTCAAAAAAAAAAAAAAAGCTCTTAGCTCTTTTCCATCTATAAGCTTTCCATTCTAGCAGAACAAATAAAAGGAGACAAACATTAGCGGAGCAAACTTATAACAAAAGAACAGAAAGGTAGACGTTTTTGTTTAATTTAAGGATGTCAAGCAGAAGGTCTAGGCAGTCATCAACAGGGTCCTCGAGGATTTCAGATGATCAGATTATTGAACTCGTTTCCAAATTGCAGCAACTTCTTCCTGAGATTCGAAACCGTCGCTCCAGCAAGGTTTTTAATTTTTTTTTGTGCATGTTCATTGTACATATACATGCAACTGCATTTGGATATTTTTTCGATTCATATATGTTTATGGCTTCTTCTTTTTTCTTTCTAAAATGCATACATACAGTACATAGATTTCAGTTGATATTCCTTGCAAGGAAATTAAAAGAGAGAATTGTCTAACATTATAATTAGGCAAGTCACATCATGTGGAGCTCGATGCACCTCTTGTCTGTGTTAGTCACGTTAATTTTTCATGAAGGAACATATTTCGCCTGTTATATTCAAGCATTTATTTCATGTCTCTTTTAGACTCTCAAGGTCCATTTCAGATGCATATCCTAATTTGTCTTGCCACAAAGTAATTACTCTCTCCGTCCTAATTTATGTGATATAGTTTGACAGAGCACTAAGTTTAAGAAATAAAGGAAGACTTTTGAATCTTGTGGTCTAAAATAAGCCTAAGATATTTCTGTGGTTATAGTTTATCTCGTTAAGAGTGAAAGGTAAAGTTTAAATTTAAATTGTTACCAAATAAGGAAATGTATCATTCTTTTTTGTCAGACCAAAAAGGAAAGTGTATCACATAAATTGGCAAAGAGGGAGCAGTAAATAAGAGAAAGGATTAGTTAGTTTTTTAAGTTAGTTATCTCACTCCTTATGAACCATTACCTGTAGTTTAGTGAACAACTGCTTTTACAGTACTATCAGTATATAGAACTAAATACGAGTAATTTCCGAGAATCAACCATACACAATTACCTTAAAGATAGGAAATAGAAATGTCTCTCTTTCTCACACACTCTTCATGTTTTTCATTTTTTCTTGGAAAAGATATAAGTTTTGGCGTACAAAAGGAGAAGATTATGATTTGAATTATTTTTTCGACCATGCCAAGGACCATGCTTTGGGTCCCAACTCCAAAAATACATAGCCCAATCGTGATTTTGTTGGTCAATGACTTGAACACAGTCAAAGATTTGCAATGCATCATTGCACAAATTAAGGCATGTTTACTACTAGTCTAAATAAATTATTACTACGTAATACTACATGTTGACTCTAGAATTTAGGAGTAAAAAGTGATAGAGTGCTTTAATTTAGGAGTTGATTAATTTGTTAAACTCAATTTTGTCTTGTCTTCTGATCATATATTTGGTTCACACTTGCAGGCATCCGCATCAAAGGTGCTTCAAGAAACTTGTAACTACATAAGAAATTTGAATAGACAAGTGGATGATCTTAGTGATCGACTTTCTCAGTTACTCTCCACTATTGATGCTGATAGTCCAGAAGCTGCAATCATCCGGAGTTTATTAATGTAGTAACTATATAAGTATTAATTAATTAATATATTTTGATTTCTAAAATGTTGGAGCTATATATATATTTTACTAAGAAATTCTTGTTTTTAATTCTTGCTCTAGACTCAGCTGGTCACTAGATAGGCCAATCATGAGTTAGATTTAGAAAATCAACTATTAGTACCAATCGAACCGATGTGATCCCCCTAGCTATGGGCACACGCTTGTAATTATATTTCCCTTAGTATAATTAATAAGATGGATTTTATGCTTTAATATCCCTCTTCTATTTAATCCACGTTGAAGCAAGAAACTAGTTACACGAAAACTCGAGAATCAATAAAATCAGATACTTATTACGGTGATTAATTTAAACGATAAATTAAAGTAATAATTGAGAAAGCGATTAGCCAAAACAAAAAAAAAATAGTGAAGAAAAAGATGAAAAAGAATTAGTCCGTGCTCAGTTTTCTTGGCGAATCGAGTAAGTTCAGGGTCAATGTTGGTCTGAAAGTCATCAATGACCTGAAGCACCGCTCCACAGGAAAAACAAAAAAAAACAAAATACTAAAGATTATCTCATATGATAAAGAATATAATTCAATAAAGAAACATAAACGAACAAACTGTGAATAGTAGTCTATCAGATGCCTTTGACGATGAATAGTAATGTCTGATGAAATTGTTCCGCCCTATGTATTAATTTTATGTTTACCTATTTGACTTGATTCGGAATAAAAGAGTATATTGTATTCGTTTTAATTATGTGAACCTATATATTTAAATTGATATAAAGTTTAGGAAAGAAATGAAACATTTTAAAATATTTAGTCTTAAACATGTCATAACAATAATTTTGAGGATATAAAAGTTTCTGATTAAGTAAAATTATGAAGCTTAATTAAATTAGTTTGTTTCTCAAAATTTCCCTTTAATCACTAACGGCGAGGATACGACTGAAACAAACTCTTAGCAACAACGGAAATTACATTGCCACGAAGACGCAGAAAACTCCCACACTACCATGGCTCCTTCATGCCTTTTTGCAGACCAGAAAATACATCCGCTTCACCACCTGAATCCACCACAAAAGGCAACTTTCGAGCTAAAATTCTAGCAAAGACGACATGTGAAACCAGTTCACATAGTTAATTAAGGATCATAAATTTGGTCCGTCGTTTGCCCTTCAAAAACCGATTATATTACTCTTTTAAACGAAATAAAAAGAAAAGATGATCAAATGGAAGGTAGTAGTAAATGGATGTTCAATAAGGATGTCATATGATCACATCGGTATAAACAGTATGGGAGTATGATTGAAATTGAATAAGGGATGTCAATAAATGGGGAAAGATGAGATAGCAACAATAAGCCATATTGACAAGAGCATTAGCCAATCGACAAAATTTGGGATCAGTTTGCACCCTCAACGAGAAGAGAAAAAGACATTTACTCTGTGTTTGAGCAGGGTGTGTCTTAAGTGTTTTTGTGTCTTAATCAAATATAAAAAACATATTGTGTACAATATATATATAATGCATGGATTCTGATAACGATGAGCCAGCCATATACCATTGACGATGACTCTGATATTGCTGTTACCGTTACAATATCTAATATGGGTACCACAGCATATCAAGAGATCTTTTGTGGTTTTATTGTTCATTGTTACACTGAAAAGGTGTATCTGGTGCAACATCATAGTCCATAGATGTCAATTCAATCATAACATTTTTCCTTCCCAATAATTGTGTGGTCTACTATTTAGCAATTTATTCTATTGGATCATGCTACTTAAAAGCGTTAATTAAACGTTAAATGTGATCTAACCTTCCCCCTTTTTTGTTTGTTTGGAAGAACTACTGTTCTCATTACGTCTGTGTAATATATTGTTCTTTAGTACTACGTATTAATTAGCATCACATATGCTAATACTGTACGGTCTATGATGTTCAGTAGTTGCTTAAATTCATTTCAAACTGTCTAAATCCATATTATAATTCTTTATCTGTTTTCTTCATTCTAGATGTTAGGTCAAATAAAATTTATGTATTTATTTTGCCTTTTCTTTTCCAATTATCTGATGTACAAGGATGCTCGAAATTGTAATCAAGGCCAGGGTTCCAACATAATCTTGAAAATTTATCCCAATTGCAGCAGTGCCTATGTAAATGGGCCGAAGAAGAATAGGACTGGATTGCAGTTAGGTCCATGCCCACTACTAATATTTGGGCCAAATTAGCCCATCTTGATCCTAATTTCCACTTGCATAAAGCCCAACAAACGAATAAAAGCGTGAAGGGCCTATAAACCAATAACCAGATGATTTTCCGCCCAAGTCTCAAACATGCCATAGAAATGGTATCAGAAGATCATGAAAGTATTTGAGAGTAGATCCAACTTCCAAGAACCGATGATGTGCTTTGCATTTCATATATAGTACAAATGAACTACTCCCTCCGTCTCATATTACTTGCCACTTTCCTTTTTGTACGCCCCTTAAGAAAACATAAATAAAAAATGTATTTTACTATCTTACTCCTATCTCTCTCAAATAAATACATTCTAAATCATTATGGACTATTTTCAAGAACATTTAATATATAGTAAGGATAAGATGGAAAAGATTTAATTAATTTTATCTTGGTTCTGTAAATGAACAAACAATTTGGAACATATATTTTTAGTAATGTGGCCAAATAATATAAAACGGAGGGAGTATGTAAGAAAGGAGATCTAGCTTTGCTTTTTAACACATTGCATACTCCACTGATCGTCTAAAAAGGAATAGTGCATTAAGTTCGGAATATGAGAGTAATATATATTGTTCCAGATAATTAAGGATTTATGTTCGGAAAAGCTGAATTATTAAGGTTACCATTTTGACTAGTGGAATGATATTCTTGACCATATACTCTAACACATTGATTTTGTTGAAATTTTATGGTTGACCTATAATAATACTAGTAATTGTAAGCGTGTTGATACGACGCGAGTTGGTCTAATTTGAATAACTTTTAGCCACAATACAAAATTACTCTGCAGTTCTATATCAGATTGAAAACTTGAAAATGCTTCAATTGATATCTAAATCGTCCGAAAATTTTCAACTTGTGGCAATAGTAATGAAGTTAATTCGCTCTCCTACATTTGTACATGTCAATTTCTTGGAGTATTGGTGCTTATATCACTTCTCAATGATACGACAAAGTTGGCTTTTTTTCCTGCTGTACTAAACTTGTAAGCACACGATTGCTTTAAATGTTTTTGGAGTTGCAACTGCAAGCATCAAATGCTAAAAGGTGGCGAGTAATTTCTCTAACAAATAGGTGTGATGATGTTGCAATTGTCATGGTGGTATTAAAATCCTCAATAAAACTCCATTTGACTTAATCCCAACTTCCATTAATTTGATCACTCTATAAATTTGTCCCAACTTTCTTACCATCTAACTTGTGGTACCATTAGTATTTATGTTCAGGTTTTCCACTTATCAAACTGCCGTCCATCAACAAAGTGAATCCTAAATTTTCTGCCAAAAATGTGGGAAATGAGAACTCTTTGAGAATCGCCAGCCGTTGGATTTTGTAATTTTAGTTGTGGAGTTGAATAAACAAACCTTCAAAAAATAAATTTAAGAGTGAGTTATGCAATTTGATCAACTATAGAAGGCTGCTTGACTTATTTTTTAAGTTAGTAATTTTACTTATTTATACTTTTTTTAATACAATACTCGTTGGTGCTTTTACAAAAGGCAAAAAAAGGACCAAAGCACGTTAGGCTCGACATACACCTTTTAAATGATTATGGGAAATCATTATGGTTGGACAGCAATGCCCCTTTCTTATGCTTTAGCAAAAAAAAAAAAAAAATCAATTTTTAAATCCTTTTTTCTATAGAGAGTCCTCGAAGGGAACAAATGGATGAAATTCAGTTTCATTTATATATGAAGGATGAAAGTCATAATCATTCCCACTCAACTAACCAGATTAAAATACGTTCACAATGAATTAGTCATTGGTCTAAAAGCTTTGTGGAGTACCACAACCATTTTTAAATTTAACGACGAATTCTAATTAATCAAAATGACAAGTGGTATAAGTTTTTATTTTAATGTCACTTTAGAAAACCGACGTTGAACATAACCTTATTGAAAGATTTTTTATGAATAATAAAATTGTTGCGCCTCATGGTATTGAAAACTGAACACAACAAAAGGAGCCCGTGTTAGATAGTATTAGGCAGTTGCCGTCACGGAGAATGATTAAATTGAACTACTCTCGACTTTTGGCACATCAAATGTATAAATAATAAAACAAAGTTGTCAACAACCCAGATTTGATGCTTTCCAATCTGTTCTTTTCTTTCTTTTTATTTTTGTATATAATTCGGAGTGGAGACCTATGAATCTATCTGTCTACATCCTTACTCGCAACTTAATTCTTTTTCTTCTTTTTTCAATATTATTTTTTATGAAACTGGGCAAGCCTAGTGATGGGGAAAGGGGAAAGAACTAAGAAGAAGCAGAGGGGACATTTCCTAAAATTTAACGAACTTAAGTTATATACTTTAAAAGATTTAAGATACTGTTAGTTTAAATTTTTTCATACTACCACGATAAATTATTATCTATCATTAAGATTTATCCTTTTATAGAGTTTTACTTGTAAGTACTTTTTAGTGATTTGACTGTGTTAAATATATTTTCTACACCAACATGCATAAAACTCAAATTTTTAAATACTATTTTAAGCAGCTTAGTGTGAAGTTAGGGACCCTGAGTTGTACTTCACGACTCTTAACACTAATTTCATTGGTTTGTGAAGGGACAAGTTTCCCTAGAAGATGCAATCAGTTGCTAGGCCAAATAAATTCAAAGATGATCAATTAAACACTCTTCACCAAAAATTATAATGTGTATAAATTAAATATTATATTTTGATATATACTTATTAAATTTGGAATATCCTAAACTAAATTTTGGACTTCACCATTAGGAGCAATGACAATAAAAGTAACCAAAACAACTAGCCATCTATGTGGACACTACTAGGCAACATTCAAAAATGTAGTAGCACTAGTATGACTCCATTTTTCAAAATGCAGTTGTTGAATCAATACTACCCAATGCAAGGCATTTAAATTTTGTCGGCCGACGGATGAAATACTAAAGTAGTATTTATAGTTAATTTTGTTTTTTTCTTTGAAAAATGTAGCATGTTACATTAAGTTCAATGCATTATCTGGAAAATATAGTGAGTGTAATGATATTGCGTACCTACTAATTCAAATTTCCAACAACACGAAATGGAGAAGCAAAGTACACACTAGAACAACCATTATTCACCTGAAACCCAACTTTCTAGTTTCTCGTATGAGTTACATAAATTGTAACTTTACTAAAGGAAATTTTCAAAACTGTATTAGCTTCTCGTTACAAATCCAGAGCTTGGAGCAGGTTTATGCCTTCTCATACTATGACTATATTAACTCAATCAGAACTCCTCACTGTACAACAAACATAATCCAAACAAAACAAAAAAAAAGTAGAAATAATTAATCCAAACAAAATTAGTAAAAATGGAAGACCAAGATAATTTGTGATCAACCTTAATCACAACAAATTGGACATCGAATAAGCCCATTCTCATTGCAATCTGGACATCGTTGGAAGCCATATTCGTCTTCATCAAATTCTTCTTCTTCTTCGTCTTCTTCGTACTCTGCTTCATAATAAATTTTACAACTCCCCGAACATGTCTCACAAGGTACAAATCTAATATCTCCACAGGCTTCACAATTACAACCACCAATAACACCACCATCCTCATTTCTCTCACAATTTTCTACAAATTTCTCAAGTTTCCCATCTTCGTTCATTTGCCGTATTTTATCAGCTCCACCAATGTATTTTTTCCCCAAAAATATCCTAGGCAATCCCCCTCCACTGTATTCATTTCCTAGTAATTCTTTCAACTCTTCCTTGAACCCCGAATGCATCGATACATCTCTCTCGTCGATTTTCACACCTAGTCCCTTTAAAATCACTCGAACGTGACAACAATCCTCGTATGTTTTCCTCACACCTCTTAGGCTTGTGAAATAAACAACAAGTTTATCTTTGCTGACCTTGTACTCTGTTACTTTCTTCACATCCTTTATCTCCAATGAATCTTCCTTGTCGGTAGCCTGCTGGTTTTCAGTTATTAACGGTTTAAGGTGAAATGGATTTGCTGGCGGGAGATCTTCTAATGCTTTTCTGAATGTAGAAATCACTTCAGGTTCAAATTCAGACACGATAGAAGAATCGTTTGAATTTGAGTTCGTTTCATTTTCAGCTATCTGAGCCGAGGTTCTATCAGAAACAACCTCGTCTGCGTACACATTACCCTCTCCAGACCCCACTTGTGGGATTACACTGGGTACATTGTTGTTTTCATTTTCAGCTAGTTCCTCCCACAATGGCTTTGGGGAACCTTCAATGTGATCTTTAACTCTAGGAGTAGGTAGATCATATTGAGAATTAACTGGATTTGTTGAAACATGGAAGGAAAAACTACGAACATGATGAACAGGTTTAAGAGGACTAGAGTCTTCAAGACCTTCCATTAATTCCCAAGTATTGATAGTTTCTGGTTCACCAGGTGGAGTTCTAATGGGGGTTTTTGGAACTACTTTAGGGATTTTCTCATTGATCATTTCGGACCAGGTTTTAGCCTCGATTAATCCCATAGCAAACTCTTCTTTGCAACTCTTCACTTCATCAAAGTCCCCAAAAGAAGATCTATTATCATCTTTGATAGATTGACTTTGGTTGAGTGGATCAAGCTTTAAAGATCCTAACGTGGATGAAGTGAGAGCCACCATATGGTAATTATCATCGTGCATTGAGTAGCTCCGGCGAACCGGTGAACAGGGTGCCCGACATTTGTGACATACTTTTGGCTTTGAAGTTGCACAACCCATTATTGCAGAAATTGAGTTAGGGAAGAAAAAAGTACACTTTATACTAAAAGTGGTTGGTTAAGGAAATCAATCAAAATGGTATTTTTATGTGGGAAGAAGCGATTAGAAGAACATTCTTAGATGATTGAGGTGGGTGGTGTAATGGGATTGGGTTTAGATTTCAAGATTAAGCAACCAAATCGAGGAATTAAAAATGGGGGGAAATTGTAACCCTCAAGACAGATTAATAATAGCTCTAAAATTAAAAAAAAATTAAGAGAAGAGAATTACTGGAATCGATGAAGGAAAGAGAGAGTGGATGATTCTGTTCACTGAAAAACAGGGCACGCTGTTTTTTCCATCAAAGGAAAGCCACACAGATCAAATCTTTTGATTTGTTTTTCTAAATAGAAGTTGGAATAAAACCATAATTAATGTAACGACAAAAAATCTCAATGGGCTAATTAAAACCTTAACTTAGATGTTACGTCAGAAAGCAAAAATCTCGCATTGATCAGAGGATGATGAATAAGATGAGCAAAGGACAACCAAACAGTCGATGCCAAAAAACTAAAAGAATGGGAAAAAGGAAGAAGAAATTAAGAAAAGGCTAAGTCAAAAGAAGAGGGCGAAAAACAGAAAAATCCTTTCAACGGTTCCATTGCATCACATTTCTTTCTCCTTTCCCCACTAGTCCCAATTCTCTTTTTATCTCTCTCTAGAAAGATTAATGTCTTAATCAAAAGGCCAGCAAAGAATGGACAAAATCTAAAAACGACCCCGTCAGTGGGTAGACGAATAGTAGAAGAAATAATCAACCTTTCTGTTTTGGAAAAAGGGAAACGGCTAAGGCTGTGGTGTTGTTGGTGGAGCAGAAAATGGCTGCTATCTATAACTGATAAAATGAAGGGGATTGTGGTGGTTTGAATTTTGAGCCTTCGTAAAATATAACGTAAAAACTTGCGCACCTCAGTTTTATATATACCAACCTAATAAATAAATTTACTTTTATATACACTTCTGTCACTCACCCTATGCACTCCATTTAGGAAAAACTTTACAAGAGGCATAAATATGACATGGTATGTGAGGGAGTATTTTATTATAATTATATTGTGGGCCCCATCACTTTATGCTCTTCCTCCTCTTCCTTTCTTCTTCCACGTTTTTTGTCATTTCTCTTTCCTCTTTTTTCTCATTTTCTTTTTTTGCATCAATTTTAAAATCAATTCTATTATACGCAGATCAAATTTTTTTAAGATATTTTTCCGTTTTATTATTTATATTTTCCATTTTTTCTTAAAAATGGCTATCAGTTTTTACATTAATTTTTTTTGAGTGCCAAATATTTTTTTTTAAACTTGTACGGAGTTTAACTGATTTTTTAAGAAAAAATTGAAAAGGTAAATAATAAAACGAAAGAATATCTTAAAAAAATTGATCTACATATAATAGAATTGATTTTAAAATTGATGCAAAAAAAGAAAATGAGAAAAAAGAGAAAAGAGAAATGACAAAAAACGTGGAAGAAGAAAGCAAGAGGAGGAAGAGCATAAAGTGGTGGGACCCATAACATAATTATAATAAAATATTCCTACACATACCATGTCATATTTATGCCTCACACATTGTAAAGTTTTTCGCTAAAATTATGAGATTTGCTGAAACTATAGGTATATGACGGGTCCCACCCTTCCTGGGGACCACCTTAGTTCTAGTCTTTCAATTGCGTGTTGGCTCTTTGTTTTCTATTTCCTGGAAAAAAGGCTTTTAGCTCTCTAGAATGTAAGATGTCGGACTTTAGAATTCACGGACGGGGTCAGTGTCATGAATTTGTACGAATTATCGGTAAATTCTTTTGATTTATAAACCAAACTTCTAGACAAATTAGCTTAACCCTTTTGTTTGCAAGTTTCTACAATTAATTGTCTAAATAGTGTTCTAAAAACTTTTTTACTTGGGATTGACTGGATATAATCCAACCACTATTTCACAAAAAAAACGGAAAAACAAAGAACACTATACGAATATCTCACAGAACATATACGACACCGCTGTTAAGATTACACGGTTTAGCCAGTGAAGGTAATGAGCTAGCGACATGGCATAGTCAGCACACAACTTTGTGTTACTTGGATTATGATTAGGTGGAACAATGCTAAGTATGATTATAATGTAGCGTAGCCGTTTCCTTGACAATCTTCAATAACTATATTTAGCAAAAGTTTAAGCAAAGCAGCTACCAAATGACTCTCATGCTTTATGCTATGATTAACATAATATGTAAGTGATTTAATGTTAATACAGCAAAAATTGTCTTCAATTTATGCAAAAAAAATTATACGATTAAACTAGGAAAACCTTAACACAGAAATACCTCTGACTCAACAATTTGTTTTTGAAGCTAGTAATCAATATTGTTAATGAGGTGGCACTTTGTTACTCTGCTTATCCTTACCTAAGCTAATTATTATGGGTTATTTAGTGAAATAGAAAAAGGAAATGGAAATTCGTACGGACCTAAACAATAATTTTACAAATAATTTCGGAAGTGAGTATAAAAAGGCGAGTTGCACAAAATAATAGGAGGTAAGTTCACATAGACGTGAAATTCCGTCAATTACGTAGAGTTGTTTTAACCAAGGCCGAGCACCTGAGATTCAAGAATTTCAGTAATTTTGTTTAATAACGATGATTTTTTGATAGCATAGTTTCAAACATTCTTTGGTATATTTACTAACCTACTTTTTTTTTTTAGTACAAGTAGCTAATGGTGTACTATAACTTTTTACTATTGTCCATTATCCCTAAATTTTGAAAAGGTCTTTTTAAAATTATATAAGGTCACTAGAGGAAGTGGCCAGGCAATGACATCCGATAGTACTGATTTGTGCACCCAAATGAAACAAAAAAATCTTATTAAGGTAGGGAGCCATCTCTATGATCTTGCATAAGTTGCCGGGTCTTCAAAAGAAAATCTTCCTACCGAAAGGGTTCTCCATTATTCAATCCTATTTTCAGTCGTACGAATATATTTTTTGTTTTGTAAAATGTTCCTCTGGTTAAATCAATAAATCGTTTCATATTGCTTAAGATTGAAGTGTAATTGTTATTCATCTCGTAAAATAAAAGCTAACACTGTAATAGATCTTAATAATATGCATTATACTTTTAAATGTTGTTATCAAATTTGATTCTTGTATTGGGAACATGAAAATGGTTTCAAGTTTTATTTCAAATAGTATGCCAAAAACATAGTTAGAAGATTTGGAATCTTCAATAGTCACGAGACGCATGGTACATGAGGCGAGAATTAGAAATTATATATCAGAACTTGTGGATTTTCAGTGGGGTAAATTCTTGATTCCTCTTTTGCCCATGATGCTAAAGGCAAACCAACTTTTTTGGGGGGCTTGTGGCCTTGTCAAGTAAGCAAAGAAAAGCGGCACTGCTAGCTATTTAACAGTGGAAAGAGACAGAGAGAAAGAGACGATGTGTGTTCAATAACAGATATGGAGAGAAGCCATTGATCCGAAATTGAAATGCCATCATTTACCATCACAACGAAACTACACGCGCACTCTTCACTCTTTTGATAATCGCCTTGCCCGCATTTTGAACCCGAAACCTAATGGTTATTAACTCACTTTATCAATTATTAGGTCATACCTTTCGGTGCTACTAATTAGTAGTAATATATTACTTCCGTTGGCTTGTATTTCGCATTTGCTTAAAAAAAAAATTGATTACTCTCTAAATTCTCTTTTACGGTTCTTCAAAGATTAACTTTGCACTCACCTTAAAAAATTATTTATTAAGTATTTATTTTATTAAGTTGCTTTTATTATCTGTGCTTTGGAAATCTAAATTTGACTACTGGTACTCTAATGGTTACTTAATGATAAGAGTAAAATTGGCAAAAAATCTCCCTTGGTTTACTAAAATGGAAAAGTAAATTATGTTTAGTATACTAGACTAGTAAAAGGGAATGAAAGAAGTAATTGTTTATTTAATAAATTACCTATACTTACTATACTTTTGAAATCTAAAGTTGACTATTAATACTTCAATAAGTTTCAGAAGCATTATTTAATGATAAAAGTATAATTAGCAAATTATAATTAATTCTCTCTTAATTTACTACATAAATAAACTTAAGTGGAAAGCTTATTTTAATGAATTGGACAATTTATTTCTATCTTAATCTATTTTGTAGTACTATCTTTGTCACGATTTTGGACCTCAGAACCTGTGATGGACCATCTAAAAATAAGTATACAACGATGGAGTACCTTATCTAAATGAAGAGACAAAATTAACTTATTCATGTACCATTGTACTAAGAAAATATCTGATACCTTATCCTTTAGATAACATTGTCTCTATTTTTTTTTTCTGCTTTCAGATAGTTGTAGAGTCAAAATTTGTTGAAGATGTAAATGCAAAAAGATGCCCATTATACCATTGATTCCGACGAAACATAACATATTCATAATACACAAAATTGACTTTCTAAATCTCTAGATAGTTACAAATTTCCAATCTGTGCACTGTGAACATGTTAAGTACTAAATCTCTAGATAGTTTTATCACACATCATAAATTTTTGGTTTATAGTTCTATAAGACATTAGACGAAGGAAAAATCATATAGTGTGACTTTATTTTTGCCTTCCAATTCTAAATAGGCATATGGAGACATTAAAGGAGGGGACGACAATGGCAGAGCTACAATTGAAGTTATTGATTTAACATAATTACGCTTTGGTCCATAAACTTAACTAATATGGATAAAAAAAATTATCGACAATCTAATTAGCAAAAAAGATTGTAATACAAAATTATAAATTATAAATTTTGGATCCGCCCACGAGGAATGGGGCATTACTAGCAACAGTTGGTTATGGAGGAGATCGAGAGCTGCAAGTTAGTGTTAGTTACTCCCATCCCAATCCCTTATTTCCCAATTGAAGTGGGTACGAATTAGTAATTACTAGAGCAAGGCCAGTGAAATTAATTGCTGTTTTCTCCTTCATTTACAGCAAGGAAAACACGTGCATTTGTGCATGGCAATTGCAGCTTCCTCCTCAGTTCTAATCCTCTTTATTTCTGTCTCACACTACTACACATGGAATTGGGGATATGTCCTTCCACTTTATGGCACGTGGACCCTTTTAATGTCTAACGATTTACTACCAAAGTGGCTTGAGAATTAGTAATTTGTATATGAAGTATTTTAAAAAAATTAAATCTTCATGATTGCAAATAATCTAATATCATGACATCCCGTAAATGCAGATGCCACTAGCAGCTTCACTATTAGATTGCAAAAAAATTCCATTTAAGCAAAAAAATACGAGAAAACGATTTTTCTTTCTCGAAATTCGTGACATTGAAACATTGATCATGCTTAGAATCATAATGTATTTAACAAAATAATTAAAAACTTCATAGTAAAGTATCTTGATCGAACCTTGTTGTAGGGTTGTTTGAATCGAGTTGTACGTCGCTTTTTTTCGAAATTCAACCTTCGAATCTTGTTCCTTGACTTGAATATACCGAGAATCTTGACTTTTGGGATGAAATTTGAAGCGGAATGTCGGTTTTTAGAAAGTGGGCACATGGGTTTTTGGCCTTTAATGGCGTTAACAACTTAAAAAAATGGGGGTGGGGGACCAGTGGTGGGGGAATGTCTGATGGTTGGCTATTTAACACCTCTAACGCAGTAATTTCATATGTTATGGAATAATGCAGTAAATTCCTGCGTTAAAGGAGTTAACCGTGCCGTTACGGTTAATTACTTTAACTCAGGAATTTCCTGCGTTAAAAGTACTTTGGTATCAATTTTTTTGTTGGGTTATTTTAGTTCACTTTGTCTTTTATTGGGTCATTTAGGTTCCCGACTCCATGAAATTGGGTATATGTCCTTCCACTTTACGGCACGTGGACCCTTTTAATGTCTAACGATTTACTACCAAAGTGTCTTGAGAATTAGTAATTCATATAAAATGTTTATTTTTATAAAATTAAATCTTCATGATTGCAAATAATCATTTAATATCATGACATCCCGTAAATGCAGATGCCACTAGCAGCTTCACTATTAGGTTGTCTCTCTTTTTTTCCTTTGCCTTTTCACCGTTACTGACAAGAAAGATTAAAGGGGAAAAGGATATGATAAGAAATATTTGGTGCAGTTCATTAAGTACAACCATTAATATATGGTGTACTAGCAGCTGCTGCATATTTATTTTCTTTCCCAGAAGAACTTCGTGCATTTAAAACTAGTGGAAATGATTAAGCAAACTCATCTTTTGGCTTTGCTTCTTTCTTCTCCCCCGAAGGTTTTTTGGATTCATTCCCAAAAAATTGCAGTTGTATACGCTAACTTATAAGAATGCATGTACTAATATTTTCATTTTTGTATACGCTAACTTATAAGAATGCATGTACTAATATTTTCATTTTTCATATCAATTTATGTGACACTGTTTGACTATATATAAAATTTAAAAAAGAGAAAAAGACTTTTGAAACTTATATTTAGTCTAAAATAAGTTATAAAGATATGAATAACCATAAATTATCTAATTAACGGATTTTTTTTGGAGGAAGACTTATTATTATGGGCTTATGGCTGCGGCGGCAGAAGACGTGACTGCAGGCTGCAACTATGATAAATCGGAAAAGGGTCAAATATACCCCTGTACTATTGAAAAAGGGTCAAATATACCCCTTATATCTTTGAGTTAAATATCCCCTCATTGCTATCTTATTGTCTCAAATATACCTTTACTCCGTTAAAAAACATTCTATCCTACGTGGCAGTGACATTTGATGAGGTGGATGTCACGTGACATTGCCACCTCATCACCCCAAACCCATTTTACTCCTCCCCTCCTCCACCACTAAAATTTCCTATGCCCAAAAAGCCCACTTTCAGAATCGGAGTTTGGCCATGGCTGCTTTGCCTCCAATTCCTATAAAGCAATGCTAGCTAAAGATATTGTGTGGCAGCACTACTACTATTTGGACTCCTCAAGTTCCATATTATTTCCAGCGGGGATTAACTGGTTCTATTTCGCTAAAGCTTTTATCTTTCTAAGTTAATCATGGTAATAGGTTATTGAGGTGCAACATTTTGGGGGAAACGGACGATGTGGGTTTTGAAGTGAGTAGTGCCATTAAAGACTATTTATTTGTTGGTTTTTTCAGAGAGTTGAGAGCCATGGTCTAGTTTCCTTGCGCATCGAGGAAGCACCTTTGTTATTTTTCTAGAGCTTGTAACTATATGACGGTAATAGTGGTAATTGTGGTGAGGGGATGAAAATTTTAGTGGTGGAAGAAGAGAGGAGTAAAATGGATTAGGGGTGATGAGGTGGCAATGACACGTGACATTCACCTCATTAAATGTCACTGCCACATAGGATAGGATGTTCAAGGTGGACAATATTAACGGAGGAAGGGTATATTTGCGCTAATAATATAACAACAAGGGTATATTTGGACTCAAAGTATAACGAAGGATATATTTGGCCCTTTTTAGGGCCTGTTTGGATTTTTTATTTTTTATTTTAAAGAATTTTTTGGTATGCTATGTGTCAATATTTCACTCTAACTTGAAAGCAAAATCAAGTTTTAAAATTCGTAAAAAAAAAAAAATCTCGCAAACTTTCAACATTGTTCAAATTTCACCTAATCCATATTCGTTACTTATACATCAAAAACAACGAATCATGACAGCTTAAAGTACTAGTACCTGTGGACAAAATACCCAGCTGCTTGAAAATTTTCAGCAAAATCAATAGCTAACTAGCCACTAGGCAAGGTATTTCCGTAGATTACACTAGTTGGGAACGCATTAAGAGACGAGGCCTAAAAAGAAATACTACTATAGTAAAATTTCCATTTTTTCAGGGGAGATAAATTAAAATAAAACTAAGATCCTTGACCAAATAATCATATGGTTTAGTTAAGAAGAAGAGGTGTCCATTGACAATTCGGCGTAGATTATGGAAAGAATGTCGGTCTTTTTTCTGCTTAATGCTCTCTTTCTTCAACTTTACGTTCATGGCCTCCACTATGCCAGTCACGTATTGCCCTTTTATTATTTCTTTTATGCTATCTTTTTATTAAAGCGAGAGTAAGAATTGTATATTTTATTACAATCTGATTTTAATTAATAATACCGGTTTAGCTGTTTTAGTTAGGCTGAAGTTCTACATTTTATGATGGCTTGACCACCTCATTTTCTGAAATTAGACGTCATCCTCATACTAATAGGTGTATATATATATATATATATATTATATCCTTTTTAAATCACAAGAAGTGATTTTTAGTCATTTAAAGTCATTTAAATTTGATTCAAAATGAGCGACTTGTGTTGTCAAAAACTAAGAAAGTATATTTTTTTTTTATAATAAATGATCTGAGCGAAATTCTAAAAATAATCACTACTTGTTAATTAATGTTGAAAAGAGAGTAAAAGGATAATGTAGTCAATTAATTATCATTAAGTGATTTTCTGAACTGAGTATATCAAATCCTTAAAAATCACTCATTATAGATAAAAGGGAGTATTATTTAACGGCTATGGACAAATTTTCGGTGTCATAATCACAAGTATCTTTCGATACAAATTAAGAAGAGCTAGAGACACGTGCTCCTACAAGATATAGACAGCAGAAAGAGGAGGAAAAAAAATGAGGGGTAGGGAATCAATAAGGAATTGAGTATAATATCTCCTGCGTTTAAAATATACGAATCACTTTATTTTTTCCAAAATGAAAATATATAATAATTAAATAATTACAAATTTAGTAATTGAAAAGGAAGTGTATGTTACAAAAGGTCGTCCATTCCATTATATCACAGAAGGAGATCTTTTTATATTATAAAGATTTTATTGTTTAAACAAGTTTTTGTATAAATAAATCAAAGAAAGAGACACGAATATAACGTCTCAAATTACAAAGAGAGCGTTAGTGTTACAAATGACAACTCGGAGAGAGGTGTCTTTTTTTTTTTTTTTTTTTTTAGGGTACGTCCAAGGAGAGGTGTCTTAAATGTCTCATGTAAAAAAATACTATGTTACTAATAGATATATTTTGGGTGAAGTGTTTCCTAGGCTCCTTGTCTATTACAATTTAGACTATAGAGCATTGTTTTCAATTCAGAAATATGTTACTAAAAGATAGTACCATATTATATAGTCTTTACGCGGACCAAAATACGCAAGAGAATCCGTAAAGGCTCAAAAAGTCCAGGCCACAAACTGATGAAGCCACCCCCATGTGAAATATTTTTTGTTTGTAATTGTAAGATTACGACGTTTGGAAATCATTAAGGTTTGAATTTAAATGGCCAATATTAATTCTTCTTCTGGCAATCCGATTGTGACTTTACTCCGTCTCAATTTCTCATATTTTTACCTTTTTCAAGAGTCAATTGACGACAATTGCTTGAGTATATTAGGCATCAACAAAATTCATGTTTCGTAATAATGTATAGAGATTTAGTAAATTGCAAGAAGAATACTAGAGTTGTTTTCAAGAGAAAATTACACCATTAGTCACGGTATTAATTTTAAGCACGTAATTAGCATAGCTTCTAAAATTCTTCAAAAAGAAAACATTGTAAAAATATTGTACAGAAAAAATATCCCTTAAAATTAGGGACTCAGTTATATATTATTATCATTTATTATCTCTCTTTGGTAAAAGGCAAGTCCTTTATGACTGTTAATCTCTTTTGTTTAACCGATTAATACTTATATTTCTCATTTCTCTCTCTTCAACTAATACATCCTCATCTGCTATTACTCATCTCTCCATTCATCTCCATATTTTCTTCTTGCTTGCTTAGAGTTATGGAGGATTTACGCAAGGCCATATATATTTGATGCAGGAAGGGTTAGAACCATAGTAATCATCCACACGTACAATATACATAATATAATTTAGTATATAACGTATAATAAAATTATAAGAGGTGTATAAAAATTTAGATACAGTGTATAATTAAATTATAGTATAAAAATTTAGATACAGTGTATAATTAAATTATATGTATAAAAATTTAGATACAATGTATAATTAAATTATACGAGTTATATCTAATCTATTATAAAAGGTGTAATTAAATTATATGGATATTATTCTATGTATAACATTTTTATTATACTACATATCACACTCCATGTCCAGAAAGGCGCTATCAACACTGAAGTTATTGTACTAAATTGTGTTCAACATTCCATTTCTCATCGTGTTGAATTAAACACTTTGATTTTATTTTCCATGGATGAACAATGAAAGGAGGTTAGTTAGAATAAGAAGGAAGTAGAAAAGGTTTGAAAAAACGCTAGGAATTTCTTTTCATAGTAATAAATAAGTATGAAACTGTACAAAAGTAGTTATAAATATGAACGAAATTATAGGAATTTAAACATTTCACGTCTAAATGGTTCTATTATTCATAGTAATTGGTTTACTATAAAACTCTTAGCTGTCATATAATGTTAATTATTTTTACTTGTTATAAGTATGTAAATATTATTATATTATTATATACTTACGTTTTTTCCCCTTGTTTTTGTATTCCAAATCATGAACATTTATTACCAAGCCAAAAGACATCATTTTTATTTCCTCGAAACTCGATTGGAAATGAATTTAGGGAATTTTACATAAATGACTACACTTTGGGGGTTTAAAAATTGCCATAGCTACAGTTTCAATATTTACATTGCGTAGCTACAGTTTTCCCGCTGTATTCAAAAAATGACTCGCTGTATTCATAAAACGGCCTAGCTGTATTCATGAATACAGCGTATAAAAAAATTTCTAGATACACTAAAAATTAACAAAAAACACTCAAAAAAAAACTGAATACAAAACAATAAATGAATACAAGCTAAAAAATTAACCAAAAAAAATAACGAATACACTCAAATATTGAATACAAAAAATAAAATTGATTGTATTCATTTGTATATAGGTGTAAATTCACTCTATTCATTTGTATACAACATATTTCTTCAAAAAACGTGAAAAATATTGTATACAGTGTGCGTATACACAGATCTGGGAAAAAAAACTTTTGAAAAATATGTACACACAGATCTGGAAAAAAAACTTCCGGTCAAAAATTCCGATCAGATCTGTGTACACCTTCTTCTCCTTCACCTTCTTTTCTCCGTCATCATCACCGTCACCTTCAGATCTGAAAATCCCGATCAGATCTGAAAAATTCGAAGAAAATAATGCATTTTCCGATCAAAGGTGAAGAAGACGCCGGAAAAGGGAAAAAAGAGAAGAAGGTTGCTCCGTCGTGTCGGAGAAGAAGACGTCGGAGAGGTTCAGATCTGGTTTCGCCGAAGCTCCGGCGGTTTGGTGGTGGCCGGCGACGGAGTATGGGAGAAGATGGAAGAGAGAGAGATGAGAGGATTTGATTGGAAGTGAATAATGTGATTGATAGGGTATTTTATTTTGTATATATATATATTGCTATAAGTTGTATTTAACATATTATTATTTACTATGGGATGTAATTATTTTAAACTATAGCTACTAAATATAAATATGTAGTAATATTAGTTATGCTATGTAGTAATCCCATGAATTTATTCGTTTCTGCCAACGAATTGAATGCAAGAGCCCATGCAAACTATAAAATGGGCTTTGGGCCTAATGGTCCTTCTATTTCTTTGATAAGCCATTAACACCAACATACATCCCATTCATAACATTCGCTAGTTGTCACTTTTTGGAACAGTTGCAATAAATAACCTTCTTTTTATTTCTGTTGCAACTTATATACATTAAACCAAGGTCTAAATATTTATTTTGGTTAAACTGGAATTTAAAATTTTGTAAGTTATTACAAATGTTAAAAGATAGTCTAATATTTTGTCTAAAATTGAAACATATATCAGCAAACATTAGACTTGACTCTAGCGTTGTCCAGTAGATTAACTTTCGAAGGTTTATATTTGCACAGCTCTTAAAAATAAGGACAGAATTTAAGATTGTGAACTCTTGACTAATATCTGAAAGCCCGCCAGCTTACAGATCCAGTACTGTCTAAAGATACCCCAATTCCATAACCAACCCATTAACGCATTTCATTTCCTTCTTTTTATTCTTGTAGTTTTTTTTTTTTTGTCACAAATTTCTGTGCCCTGGAAATCTTTTTTATTTTTTTATTACATAGGGGAAGGGGAAATGGGGGAGGGAATTACAATGTGGGGATTCAAATCCTCACCAATAAGATAAAAGTTTAGGTAAAAATGATATGTTGAAGGAAAAAATTCCTGTTAGTGCCATGACATGAAAAAATCTATACTTATTTTATCGACTTATGTTTATCATTCTTCGTCTATTGAAAAATATGTTTAGGGAAACAAATGAGAGGAAAGGAAACTTGATGATAAATTGATTCTGAATAAGTAAACAAACATATGGGGAGTCTGTGGGGGTCACATGGACAGTACAGCCCACCAGCCCAATATGTGAGAGGAAATAAAAGAAAGAAATGAAACATGAAATTTGGAAGAGGCGAAAAAGGTGCTATGGAGCTGCCCAGAAAAATTCCAATATGCCATGTGAGAAGGAAGTATTAGGGCAAATCCAGTCATAAATATTAATAAGATCCATACAAGTCATCTCCACTGTAGTCATCTTTATGGTGACAAACTTGAACAATTAAATTTAGACGAGAAAGTAAAAAATTGAATTGATGATATATAAAAGCAGCAGTAAATGAGCGAAAGGGTACTGATAAGTGTCTCCATCCAGACATTGAAGCGTACCTCTTTCAAAATATTTAAGTAACTAATTTGGCTAATGTAGCGCCCATGGCCTAATGGATAAGGCGCTTGACTTCTAATCAAGCGATTGTGGGTTCGAGTCCCACTGGGCGTGCTTTTATTTTTGGAGCCGAGGACCTATCAGAAACAACCTCTCTATGGGGTAAGGTCACTCAGCCGCAAGAAAATTATGCAGAAATTTTATATGAAATGGTTTACATAATTTAACAAGAAAATATAACAAAATAGTAGCACTTGTTTACGACACATGTATCAAATTACTTTATCCATCAAAATTTAGAAGGAAAATATCAGCTCAGTATTTGCCAGACCATTCCCTTTCTTTTAGTTGGTACTAACAAATGACAGCAAACTAAGCCCGTTAACCGGTTTAATCGGAACCGGACCGGTAACCGGTTAGCGAACCGGCCGGTTTCCGGTTAAAAAACCGGAACCGTTTAATCGGTTCCGGTTTGAAACCTCAAACCGGAACCGGTCCGGTTAAAATGCTCCAAAACCTTTTTTTGTTTTTTATTTTTTGTATTATATATATATATATATATTATAGTAGTTATTAGTATATTGTAGGTATATTTACATATGTTATACAAGTTTATAAGTAAAGTTTAAATATTTACTGACTAACAGGCTAACAGCAAGTCAGCAATACAGAATATACGTGTATACATATATATATATTAAGTTATATGCTTAAGTTAACACTATATACTACATATACCTAAAATATAATAAGAATATACGTATATATATCAATATACCTAGGTTATATATATGTGTGTGTGTGTGTTTAAGTTATATATATACTATACATTATAAGTATATTCTTAGTATATTTTAGTTATTTTTCAAGTATATAACTTTCTAGTTTTTAATTTAAGTATATTCTTAGTATATTTTAGGTATATTCCTAACTTTATAAAAGTAAAAATATGAACACAAGTAAATAGAAGAAAGCTCAATGAGCCATATATTTTATTCATTCTTGGATAACATTTATTTGCAAGTTGTAGTTTTTTTTAACTTGCAAATAATACATGAGCAGTATAGAAATAGTAGAATAATAAAATCACCAATTTTGAACCATTTCGTTAATTTTCCCCACATCATATTCGGTCATGGAAATATCTTCAAAGTCTTCCATTTGGTCCGGTCCACTAGCTATCAAATCTTCAATTTCTTCCTCTTCGCCTTCCTCCGCTTCTAAGTTTTGGTCGCGTCGCTCCGATCTAATCCAATCGCGAATGCACACTAGTACTTGCAAGCTAAAGCCGGATAATGAATGTCTATGGTCTCCAATTTCTTTGTCTTCCTTGGCTAAATGAGCTCTCCGGAAGCCACGGTTGATACTTGAACCGTAAGGATATCTCGAGCCGTTCTTGAGAGTATCGGATAACTTGCCTTGTACTTCTTCCACCATGCTAAGACGTCCAAGTCATCCGGCTTCCTTGATATCCACATTTGGTCGCATCAAATAAAAGTTATATTCATCAAAGTTTGCAGTATAAGAAGAAGTTGGCTGTGAATGTAAAACTTTTAAACTCGACAAGCCCTTTTTGCTACTCTGAGAAGTAGTAGGGCGTGAAGCAACGGGTGTAGCACGTTCTTCCAAATTTGATTATCATTTCAAAAGTTACTTCGGATTGTTGCAAAATCACCAACTCCACTAACAATATTATAATTGCAAAATTAATAATTGAAACTATAATAAGACTTTGTAATATTTATTTGAGAGAAATATAAAGTGACTAATTATTGCAAAAGTAACTATAATTGAGAGATTGAGATTTGAGAGAAAGAGAAGAGTGAATTGGTGTGAATTAAAATGAAAATGAAGAAGGGTTTATATAGGGGTGAGGGATTGGTTAAAGTGTTAAAAAAAAAAGTTTGGGGGTAGAGGGGGGCCAAAAATTAAGTAAATGACCGTTTGGCAACGGCCATTTTGCAAATGGACCGTTAACGGTCCAATTACTCCCAAATTTAACGGCTCTTTAAATTTTTTTTTTTTTTTTTTTTAATTTAACCGGTCCGGTTCCGGTTTCAAAAAAATGGGAACCGGACCGGTAAAGAATTAACGGTTAACTGGAACCGGTTAACCGGTTCTACCGGTTCCGGTTTTAATCGGTTCAACCGAACCGGTTGACGGGCTTGAGCAAACTGATAAAAATGTGTTAAAAAGTGGCACCCTAGCTTTCCCTATGACTAATTTGGTCACTCTCCTACTGTTGATTGAACTCTTTTCCTCTTCTCCCAACAAGAAATTCACATCACCAGCTTCTACTATGCTTCTTTTCCCCTCCTAGTACAGGTACAGCTATTGTTTCTCATTTACTTAACTATGACATTATGCAGATATAGTCACTAGTAAAAAACAGAAGAAAAAAAAGGTTGTCCAATTTACAATTATCAGATTTTTCAAATTAAAAATAGATCTACTTATACTAGGTATTGGAATGAAAAGAGTACAAATAGAGCGAAAAAGATTCTGAAGATAACCACCACTTTTGAATAACTTAATGGTCATTCAAGTTGTAGGAATAATTAATGGGATGTCAATTTGTTAGCATTCAGGGAGATAATTGGAATTTTCTAGCTGTTTTACTTTGCGGGAGATATAGGTAGTTTGATGACTTTCTTGTCACTAAAAATGAAAAGTGACTTTATTTAAGTTATTTCTACAATTTGGATGATCATTTGAGAAAATGAACTCCAAATATCCCTCCGTCATTTATAAGAGTTCTCACTTTCAAGCCCTTGAAAATGAAACCGTCGAGCGATTTGTCTTAAAGCGGAAATTCTCATAACAATTCAGATTAGTGGGGCTTCAAAATGAGTTGTGAACATCGAATGAGAAACTAGAAAAAATTGAAGATAACCGTTGTTGCAACAAGTAGTTGGTTCAATGCATGGTACTACATCCAAGTTACTTGAAAATACAAGGTTCAAAATAGTGTATTTTAAAATATAGAGAAAATCTATCAATTTTTAGCATATGCATACATAATTCGAGTCGAAAATAACTCGCCTATGATGTATCTCTAGCTGTTTATTGTTATCTAATGATGCAAGCAATGCATCAGCCGCAAGAGTTGTTTAAACATATATTCCCAACGGTCACATGCGCCCTTCAAATTTTGCGGACGCCTGTGATCTTACTGTTGGATTTAAATGCATCCCAATGTCCGTAACAAGCAAAAAATACTTACCATTTCTGTTCTTCCTTAATATTCGTTTAATAATTTCTACTAGTGGCCTTTTTAAATAGAGAAAATGTTAACCTATCACCAACATATATGGACGACATAAGAGAATAATTGAATGCAGAATGATTCCTACAAGTTAAAATAGGTGTGTCCCAAAGCTGATGCTTGATATTGACTCTAGGACGTCATTTTAGTACTATATCGCTACATCTGTGCTTATAAACAATCATCAGCCCTACAATACAGACTCATTGTTATCGTTTAGATAACAGTGTTTGGTTCTTTTCGTATGAGTTTAGCGTCTGTGCATTATCAAGTACATTTTCTTTACATCATCAAGTTAAGATTATTTTTTTCTTCTTTAAATTATCACGTTAAGATGACCCATAACGAATGAGTATAACTAGCTATATTGTATTTCTAATTTAATAACTTAATAAATAAATATAGTAATTAACTTGTTATAACCAGTTAAAATGTACTCATAGTGTAAAAAAGTTTTAAGGTATATTGTAAGTTGTAATATTCCTTACCGTATCTGGGAGGAAAAACATAAACAAAAGAGAATAATGACAAGTAGGGGTGTACAAAGTAAACCGACAAACTGCACCAAACCGATAAACCGAGTCAAACCGAGAAAAAAATCCGACAAGTGGTTTGGTTTGATTTGGTTTGGTTTTGGAAAAAAAAAAAACCGACCATAATTGGTTTGGTTTGGTTTTAACTAAAAAAAAGTCAAACCGAACCAAACCAACCCGACATTACATGAATTCAAATTTTAAAATATTTTATACATAAAAATATTTATTTGTAATGTAATTTATAAATATTTCTTAAATTTTTTTGTAGTTCTTTAACTATTATCATATTATTCAAGCTTGAACTTCAAATTTTGAATGTCAATAAGTTTTATATCCTATGGATGTTAGTAACTCAAATAAAGTCCAAACCAAAACTAACTCAACACTAATGCTAACAAAAGAAATTCAATTTACCACTAGGAATGACAATAATGTTGGATATCTATTCTTCGTTTGCATAATTTATTTAGAGAGTGAAAAAACATAACTTAAGTTTTATTTCTTTGCCATGTAATTAATACTTATTAGCCGTACTTATTTTAGCATGACTTAGTATTTTTAGATTATGGTCATTTTCTTTATGGCTTGTTAATATGCTTGTTAATTAACAATATTTATTTTGACCGAATTTATTAGCTTTTGTTGAATATTTTAATACAATGTCATCACTCTTCTCACATTTTGTGTTATTTTCTTAAGAAACACCTTAATTATATAGTTGTATCTTACTAGAACTAAAGAAATATTTGAAGTAAAAGTTATATGTTTTGTATCAAGACTATTCCGAAAAAAAACCCAAAAAACCCGAGAAAACCGAATAACCCGAGAAAACCCGAGGTTGAAAAACCCGAATTTTATTGGTTTGGTTTGGTGTATAAATTTAAAAACCCAACGCAATTGATTTGGTTTGGCGTTTAAAAAATCCGAACCAACCCGGTCCATGTACACCCCTAATGACAAGATTTGCACTGCGGGTTTTAGCAAATTTTCCGTCGGAAACTACATATTAAACCAAGGAGTACTGTATCTCAAATATTATACTCCGCATTTTATCCGGTTAAAAGATTATTGGGCATGCAAGATCTGATCTATATTAATGATAGTAAATCTAGTATCGGGAAAACTAATTAATCCTAGAATTCTTATAATGGATTTCGTGTGATGTAAAATACCAGAATTAGCAAAAGTGTAAGAGCATTAATACAACAGAGTCACATTGCAGGTAAGAAGAATAATTCGAAGACTAATAAAATCAATAACACCTCACGTTATATGCTCTAATTTGTTAAATATAAACATCGCTGGATTCCAGTCTTGCCATCTTCCAACCCCATGTTAATGTCCCCTTCCCTTCCCCAATTCCATGTTCCCACTTCGCTGACTTAACACCGTCAAGTTGACACGCACACACATATATACAGTAGCTTACTATAGATATTTTTAGCTAACATGATTTCTGGTACTACAGGGATCATGGCCTTTGTTCCTCCTACACCCGATATTTCCCTCAATTTTCAAGATAATCACCTTCCTAATTCCACCTCCCCTAAACTCTTTTCCTCTCCTTGTCTTCCTCATCAAGACTACAATAATGGTAAGTTCCTCTCTCCCTAGCTATCCCTTAATTATGTGAATTCAAGATTTAAACTCAACTCATCGTACTTTTGAAATTAAAGTCCTCTAAATTTAGATTTAACTTAGATCGATATTAGCTTGATCCCTTCTTTTTTAATCATAACTATATTGCTAGTCAATTATATTCCACTTAATCCCTCTTTATGGCCTCATTTCTTTCAGACAAATAAATGAAAAATCTTTCTCTTGTTACATGAATTTAATTTTCATTTCACATAAATATTTGTTGAATTTAGCGATATTTCAGAGTCGATCTCTTAGATGGTAGTTATTTTTTTTGTTGAAGGAAATTGAAATCAAGAAAGAAAAATGACTTTATGAGATAGTAATAACTATTAGTTGAGTGGCTATATGAGACATCAATCTGATATTTCACACACACACACATATATATATATATATATATATATTTCTTACTAGGTTCAGTTGAACCCATAGCACATAGGATTCATAATTGTGAGGTGATCACTAATTTAGCGATGTTTCACCATGTATATGTCTCGCTAATTTGTTGTCGTGATGAATATAAGCAGGTGTATCATCAATACTGATGAGGAGATCCATGTCGTTTTCGGGTGTGGAGAGGTGCGATAATCATCAGGATTTGCGTGTGGACGATAATGAAATGTCTGATGACGATGGTTCTTCGCAATTACTTGGGGAGAAGAAGAGGAGGCTTAATATGGAGCAAGTGAAGGCACTGGAGAGAAGCTTTGAAGTGGCTAACAAGCTCGAACCAGAGAGGAAAATACAGTTGGCTAGAGCTTTAGGTTTGCAGCCCAGACAGGTAGCTATATGGTTCCAGAACAGAAGAGCAAGGTGGAAGACTAAGCAATTGGAGAAAGATTATGAGATCTTGAAGAGACATTATGACTCACTTAAGGCTGATAATGATGCACTCAAGGCTCAAAACAAGAATCTTCATTCTGAGGTAATTAAATCACTTAAATAAATGCACAGTTAGATAATTTCCCAGGATGAAACTTAGGGTAGTGAAATTTAAACCGCCGCCTCCTGATCCACCATAGCACGCCTGCTAGAGGTGACAAAATTGGCTCAAATTTGGGCAGGTCAAAACGTGTCAATTTAGTAAATCGATCATGCTTTATCCCGTTCAAAAAAATTGATTGGGTCCTAATGGATTGGATCAAGACGGGTCAAATGATGCTTCACAATCCAATCTGCCCAACATGACCAACATTCTATCCTTTTTTCAATTCTACTTTTTGAGGGGGGAAAAAGAAAGATAATGTATCGTTCTTAAATTATTGTAGCTTAACTTCATCTAAATTTACATATACACTTCTCAAACTCAAGTTTGATTTTGTATATTTGAGTTTGAGTAGGCTGTTTTGACCTGTCGGGTTATAATATTTTGGCCTAATAGTTCGATAAGTTATTTTGAGTTTACCCCTTTAAATTAAGCCAACAAATGAATCATAACATAACTCGTTCAGAGCTAATTAAGCAGGTCAGTAAAAAAAATTGCCACCTCTAGCATTAGCACATATACTCTTCATATTAGCTACTTCACTGGCAAATTGGAGTGGAATAGCTCCCCAGATATTGATTTATAGGAGGTTTATGAAAACACGTACCAATTACCAAAATCACATTTTTATTAGATACACTTTCTCTTTATGGTATTCCACAACTATTATATTAGATAGGACTCAAAATCCAAATTTCCTGGTCGAAGTAAAGAATTTAAGCCGCAGCCAGATTCTTCAGAATCCTATTTGATGTCATATACGTAGAAATATCAATTACTATATACTTCTGTTATGCACAGTTCCCTAAAGTTTGTTCATTCATTAATTGCCATGCATAATTCTGGTGGCTGCTACAGTTATTAACTCTGAAGAACAGAGAATCAGGCGGAGCTGGTGCACCAATGATTAATCTAAACAAAGAAAACGAAGGATCTTGGAGTAATGGAAGTGATGAAAACAACAGCATAGACGTAAATCTTGGAACCACCACAACAAGGACATCATCAGGTGACAGTCCATTTTACTCCAATAATAATAACAAGAATGTTTTCCCAGAATCCAGCCAAATACCTACAACTAGTCTGGCCCAGTTCCTTCAAAGCTCATCAAGACCAGATCTCAGCCAGTGCCTCAAGATTGATCCAACGGTCCAAGATGAAAGATTCTGCAACATGTTTACTCCTGTGGTGGATGATCAGACAAATTTTTGGCCATGGCCAGAGCAGCAACAGTTTAATTAATTAATTTTCTTTACTATTATCATTCAACACTCCCCCCTCCCCAACTCTTCTTTTTGTCCTTTTTGTTCTTATTGCCAATAGTTTGTAATTCTTTTTGGGTGTATAGCAAATCATGTAAGAATTATTACGAACCACTTGATAGTGACGATGTGAGAGTTAATTAATGAGAAATGGATTTTTTTTCCCTTTTCTTCTTTGTGGTTTTACAAGGTTATTCTTCCGATATACATATGCACTCAACATTTATGTTCACGTCACTGAATCCACTGGACTCTTACAACTTAGTAAAACTTTAGTAACTTTTGTTAAATATTTATACTCCATGTTAAGTACGTATTAAGTTCAGTTAAATCCATCTCTAGGCATAGTATAGTGTTTTTGCAAGGTTGGACCACTTGAGATAGCAGCTTAATTAAAATAATATGTCGTGTGGATAATAAAAGAGAGCCATGTTCCATGCAATATTAGGAGAACTTGTGTGGGGTCTCCTCCTCTGACATTAATTGGACCATAACATTATATTATTGTAACAAAAAAAAAAATGTTGTAGTGTGGTGATCGTGGGGTGGGGGGAGAAGATTCTCTCCCTGCAGTATTAGTTTTTTGAATTTATGCTCCAGTTAATTATGGAGCCCCCTTTTGTTAACTGATTTTAATTTAAACATTTTATGTGACAATTCTTCTGTCTGGTGAAAAAGCGTTTGTATATTTGTATGAAGATGAGTTTCAAGAATCTTCTTTTGATACTGATAATTGCTATAGGATGATAGAATAATTGCTTTGCTGCAAAAACAATTGGATACCATGGTAATCACCAGTGTTTCTACTAAAAAGGCTTCTTTTCTTACCTTTATTTTTTGTTTGCCTTTTTTGGGTATGTCGTGAACTAAGAAACCTAAACGCAGCATCTACTGATTCACGCACACGTCAAATATCACCACACTTTTTTTGCTTTTATAAGCGTGTATAGAGCTTTAGGTTTGTGAATAATGTAGACATCGATCAAGTTACCTAGCCATGAAAAATTCATAAAAAAAATGTAATGACAAGACATGTTTTCATTTTTCAGGTAATAAAGTTTTAAGACTAATTAATTTAGAGTTGAGGTGTAGTTGATTGAATGAAGGCATGAAAACAATCAAGAAGGAGAGAGGCGCACATGCTATAAAACAAAGGAGGGTCCATTTCCATGCTGATCAAGATATCCGTTCTACGTAAATCGACCCCAATTAGCAGTAGGTTTCTTAACCACGTTCTCCATTTTGGCCCACAATGTGACGGCTGGTGTCTGGTTTGGGCCTACTAGGTTGCTTCATGTGTGATGTGTGTGATGTGTGTGTGTTTGTGTGTATATATATATATATATATATTTGTTTTTTGGTTAAAATGGACATAATATTCTTGTCGAATTTAGAATTTTTAAATCCTGGGTGGTCAAAACATTTAATTTGAAATCGTTACTTTTTAAAATGGGAGTTCAATTAATACCTTTGTGCGTTATGATTACTATTAGTTTTAGATACAAAAACATAGTGTTTGGATAAAATATAATAGATTCTTAAGCACTAGTGGCATGTGTATAGATCCGTTACTGTATAATAGTTAAGCGTTATTACAAATATTACGTTACTACGAAGTACGAATCATGAAGTTTTGGACAGGAGCACCATTTACTTTTTTAGTAGAATCGAAATTTTTATGATAAGCAGCTTTCAGAGAGGAAAATTACCTTGGATGCTTTAAAGGTAAAGGATATGAAGTGACAATTGTCGATGATTTAAGTTAACGAACTTTTGGGCAATTGACACATGCTTACACTTATATAATTCTGATTTTCTCCTTTAATTTTAATTATTATATTGATTTTTAATTTTAGTTGAAATTTCAGATGAATCTTCATTTTCAGTTCCTTTATACTCATACTGCTTCTCCTTTAATGCCCGTTTTAACTGAATTGTTATTACATATTTCTTTATGATTTAGATTGCATCCAATGGGAAGTATGACTCCTTAATATTTCTTTGTGATTTAGATTGCATCCAAGTTAGTTACCTCCTTTGGTGGCCTATTATTTCTGTTGGGTTTAATTGATAGGTTGAATGGGAAATAGAGGGAAAAGAAGTGGAGGAAAAATGAGTTATTCCCTCTTGCTTTATGAAATAAGCATTTGTCCCTCATTGATAGTGGAAAGAAAAGTTCTCTTACTTAAAAGTAGAAGTACTCCTTCTTGTTTCTAAAGGGTTAAGAAGAGGGTCTCTTGGCTCGACTTCGGCTTATAATTTTGGACCAAATAATTATTATTTATTTATTTAATTAATTAAAATATCCAAATCATGACCCGTTAGTAACACGGATCAGCGTGTCTGACCCGCGACCCATTTCTTTCCCGAATTATTTTTAAAATTTCCCTCCGTTTTTGTTTGTTTAAAAAATTGTGACTTTCTGAAAGGTTGCAAACCTTTTCCCAATCAGTGCTTCAATGGCTATATATTTTCGTTGATCCTTAGAATTTTTCCTTACGAAAATTTTCTGATATTCTTCTTCATCTTTTCTGCACTTCTTAAAATCTCATGTGATATACTGCCTTCGAGTGGTTCGCCATCATCAAAATTTGTTGTACCGCTATTTGGTGAGTAAATCGTTCTATCCTGGGAGGAAAGATTCCAACACCTCGGGTACATTGAGGGGAATAATTTCCTTAAGGACACACTGTGAATTCAGTGGGCTCGATTTTCTTCCTTAAAAAAATATTTTTCAGATACTGTTTTGATATTTTCCAGTTTCTGGTTTCTACTTTCTTATTTTACAAAGTTGCTGTTTTCTGGAATTTTAACAAACTTACTGTTTCAAAGTAATTATGCAATACAGATTATTAACAATCTTAAGGAAATTATATTTTATATATTAATCTGTATTCTGTTTTGGAGACTAAAACCTGTGTGGTTTTCTACTCCGTATGAAATTTCGTGTTCTGACTTGAAGATATAAAAACTTCGTTGGAATATTAAACTTCATACTGGTACAATGATTTGAAAAACATAAAAACTTCATCGTTGTTGTTGTGAAAAGTTTGCTATTCTGATTATTAAAACAGTTTGTCAATTTTGACAAGTGAAAAGAAATGGCAATTGAAGGCGCTACTACTTCTGCGACTATTGCAACAACAAGCCGAACTGCTGTGCCACCGGCGAAAAAATCGGGGAAATTTTCTGGCGCCAACTTCACAGGATGGCAGCAAAGGGTGTTCTTTTGGCTTACCACTCTTGGTATGCAGAAGTTCACCAATGAAGACCCTCCAGTGCCTGCCGCCGATATGCCGGACAATGAAAAATTTATGATTGCTGAGGCGTGGAAACAGGCAGATTTTCTATGCAAGGGCTACATCCTAAGTGCTTTGGAGGATGATTTGTACAACGTCTACAGTGCTATGAAGGCTTCGAAAGAATTGTGGGATACACTTGAGAAGAAGTATAAGACTGAAGACGCATGCTTGAAAAAATTTGTGGTTGCGAAGTTTCTAGACTATAAAATGATAGACAGCAAAACCGTTGGAACCCAAGTTCAAGAGCTTCAACTAATTTTCCATGACCTTATCGCTGAAGGTATGGTAGTCAACGAAGCGTTTCAAGTGGCTGCAATGATTGAAAAGTTGCCTGCTTTGTGGAGAGATTTCAAAAATTATCTAAAGCACAAGCGCAAGGAAATGAAGTTGGAAGATCTTGTGATTCGTCTTAAGATTGAGGAAGATACGGTTATGAGAGCGAATATCGCTAAAGAGGCTGCCCCAAAAAGTAAGAAAAGAAAGAAGTCCATCGGACAAAGAAAGGAGCAAGCCAAGAAAAAGTTCAAGGGCAAGGGTCGCTATAATTGTGGAAAGGCTGGCCACAAAGCCCCAAATTGTCGTCTCCCGAAAAAGGACAAGAAAAATGGAAAATCCAACATGGTGGAGAAGAATGATGACATTGATGATCTGTGTGCAATGCTATTGGAGTGCAATTTGGTTGGAAAGCCAAAGGAGTGGTGGCTTGATTCTGGTGCCACTCGACATGTTTGCTCTGTAAAAGAAGCATTTGCAACCTGTGCTCCTGCTGGACCCGAAGAGGAACTGTTTATGGGAAATACTGCAACAGCCAAGGTTGAAGGATATGGGAAGATACTTCTGAAGATGACTTCCGGCAAGGTGCTGACTCTCAACAACGTTCTGCACGTTCCTACAATTAGGAAGAATTTAGTTTCAGCCGCACTACTCATCAAAAATGGGTTTAAGTGCGTGCTTGTTAGTGAGAAAGTTGTAATAAGTAAGAATGAGATGTTCATAGGAAAGGGCTATATATTTTCGTTGATCCTCAGAATTTTTCCTTACGAAAATTTTCTGATATTCTTCTTCTTCTTTTCTGCACTTCTTAAAATCTCGTGTGATATACTGCCTTTGAGTGGTTCACCGTCATCAGAATTTGCTGTACCGCTATTTTGGTGAGTAAATCGTTCTATCCTAGGAGGAAAGATTCCAACACCTCGGGTACATTGAGGGGAATAATTTTCTTAAGGACACACTGTGAATTCAGTGGGCTCGATTTTCTTCCTTAAAAAAAATATTTTTTAGATACTGTTTTGATATTTTCCCGTTTCTGGTTTTACAAAGTTTGTTGTTTTCTAGAATTTTTACAAACTTACTGTTTCAAAGTAATTATGCAATACAGATTATTAACAATTTCTTCGGCTTCTTGCTAATTAGCTATTGTTATCCTTTTTTATTAGCTTCATAAACTAATATTTGTAAAACTATTTGTTAATGGAGCATTTTGCCTGTCATATACGTCATTGACACTTTCATTTCTCTCATTATTCAGCCAGTGACAATCTCGCTAAACTCAGCAGAAGTTGTAGTACACAAGAAGATTATTTCAAGTGGGCTAAATTGGTCGGTAGAATTGTTACCTAAACGTTATGAATGATTATTGGTTCATAAAACTAATATGTTTGGGGCAGATATGACCAATAAAACTTACTTATTGTATCATAAAATCATCAAGCTATTTATGAAAACAATAAAAGATTTGGCCATAGTAATGTAACTAATTGCATAAGTGACACATATACCAAGAATAATGTCTACAAAGAAATATTAAACGTGTATTAGATAACATCTAGTATACCTTATGAAATAATTAAGTAAAATGTAATTTAAAACATATCTTAATTTAATTTTTCGCATATGTAGATATTTAATCATTTTGAATTCAAGTACACGGTTACTAAAATAGGACCAACGTCCATTATTCTTGGATAATTGCACTTTTTTGACTAGTATCTATTTTATAACTCCAACAAATATTTCAGATTATGCATAATTTTTATCATATCTATTTCAAATATTTATAACATTCAATGACCTTTTTACTCTTAAATCATATATTACTTGTATAATATTTTTGTATGAAAAATGCATAAGTTTTACTATATTAGAAAATAGTCTAAAAAAATGAGTATGATTCATATTAATATTTTTTTTTAAAATTAATTTTAGTATTTACATAGAATACAATCAATACACGTGTAACAAACATACGTAAAAATTAGTATATTTTATTACTATATGTAATAAGGGGCAATCAAAAGTTTTTGTCGTCCTTAGTTAAAATTCAACCAAGGCTCAGCAACCAGAAGGCATCCTCTTTCAAATTTGCCCCTGCTTTAATTCTTTATTACTTCATCTATTATAGAATGTTGGTACAAAAATCAAAGCACTCTCAGGTCCTTTGTGATAATACCTGGGCACTTAGTCCAATTTTTATGGGTGACGTCATATATGTACTATAATAACTTCTTCATATGGTGATTGTGCTACACACGTGGTTATTGCTAATTAATTTTGCACTCCTAAGTCCATTCCTCCGTGACATCTGTAATTGGTTATTGTTAGTAACTATTTATGAATCTTTTTTGCACTTTACTTCCTCCGCTTCATATTATATGATATGATAATTTTAGTTTTTATATTTGGTTCGAAAAAATATTTTTTACGTAATCAAGAAGCTATTTATGATTTTATTCAAATTTACTCATATTTGGAAACGTGAATAAAGACATAACCAAGAATCCATATATATTGAGACTACTGATCAAACCTCGTATAATAACATCGTTGGGTTTGAAATTTTTTGTTTATTATAGAGAATGATTTATTATATACCTATAACAACATTAACATTTAAAGAATATTTATTTATCATAGGCAAAAAAGATGCATAAAATCTAATTTTTCATTTTTAATTCCCAAATTCTAAGCTTAATCACACTTTGTATAACGAAGGAAATTTTTTTAATGATGAAATTAAGAATATACATGTGATATTTTTAGTCATAAATTAATATTAAATGATCAAATATTTTGTCAAAATCTCTACACTTATTATTGGTAATCATTGATATTCTATTTTTATAAGATGGTTAATTATTACATTACCAAATATATATATATATAGCTATTATATAGGGGTAATTTTACAAAGAGCGCATTGTTATAAAGTTGATTGTTGCTGTTATAAGTGAAATGCTGTTATAGAGAAGTAAAATATAATATTAAAAATCGGTTAAAAAAAACTTGGCTGTTATAGAGAGATGTTGTTATATGCGGATGCCGTTATAGAGAGGTCTGATTGTATTTAATCAAGGCTACTTAGTGAAAACACTTCTTCCTTTTTAGGGATATAAGTGATTTCTTAAGGGTGTGTCCAAGCTAAAACACCATATAATATGGACCGAAGAAGATATTAGATTGCCCATTACGTTATTTGTCATTATAAGTTTTGGCAAAATTTAGGCAACTTTGGAGCCACATTTACATTTCCAACTGGAGCATTTATTAGATTTTACTAATTATTCTCCGTCGTTTCAATTTATGTGGTGCTTTTCGTTTCACAATAGTCAATTTGACTAAACTTTGAAGTTAAATTGAATTAGATCAACTTAATATTTTAAAATTGATATTTTGATAATTAAAAACTAACAAAATGTAATAAAAATTGAAATTTAGCTGAGAATTACTATTTTTAAGCGTAAACTATCTATGAAGGCAAAATTGATTCTTGAGATTCATTTAATGTTAGTTTCTTTCTTAATTTCATCTAAATTACTAAGCTTAAATCACCACATTTAACTAGCATAAACTCTTATCACATGAAATATCAGGAGTGAAATTAAAGCATAAATGCAAGAAAAAAAAGAATTTATTTCCATAAATAAAGAGATCACATGTTCACACATTCAGAAAAATACCAATATTTTCAATTTATAATTTTCACCAAGTTGTAATTATTTTACATAATTTAAATCACATTGCGTTAAAAAAATGTCGAGTTACTTGTTTCTTTCGGATTTGCTAATTCTCCTATAATCTTTTGGTTAAAATTTATTTAATTAGCCGACTTAAAAGCTTTGATAAGTTTGGTAGAGCTAACACGCCTCGCAAGTAACTAGTATATATATCTATAAGAGCAAATAATAGATAAGCTCAGAATCTCTTCAAAATTCCCTAAATAACTGACCGACATATCCTTGTTTCTTGAAAGGGAATTGAACTATTTTATAAGGTTAGACTAGTCAAAAAGAGTTGGTAAAATGAATGAGAAGTCATACAAAATATGTGGTTTAATCCCCAAAAGTCAAACGATCTTATTAAAATTGTCTGGCTTATATCTAAGGAAAACAGTTTAGAAGGGAAATTTGATCCTCGGGTCTTATAAAATTTTAAAGTTAAGTAAATCTATCTGAATTGTGAAAATTAATTTTATTTGATACATAATGCCCTTTCAATTAGATTATAAAATAGTTTAATTAAAAAAAGTGATCTGTAGATATAAACTACTTCAATTTAGTTTTCCTTCATTTGGGTTGGGAAAAAGTCATTTTCTCTGAAAAAACGTGATCAGTAGATATAGACTACTTTAATTTAGTTTTCCTTCATTTGGTTTGGGAAAAAGATATTTCCTCTCAAAAAACGTGCATAAATGCTGCTAAGAGCCCGTTTGGATGAGCTTAAAAAAAGTGACTTTTATGTATAAAGTGCTTTTAGAACTTTTAAGTGCTGAAAGTTATTTTTATAAATAAGCAGTTGAGTGTTTGGATAAAAGTGCTTATGCTGAAAATAAGTTGTTGATGTGTTTGGTAAATAAGTGCTGTAAGCACTTATTTTCTGTCAAAATGACTGAAATACCCTTAAAGCTCGTTAATACCATAATAAGTTGATTTCAAAGATTTTTTAAACTCTAAAGTTGATTCAAATCAAAAGTAATTTATATTTTAAAATCACTTCCACTATAAAATGTTTATTTAAGTTAATTTTTTATAAATACATGTTACTTAGGGGGGTGCATGAGCTAAAAGAGACACTTATTTTGGAATGAAGGGAGTAATATCTTCTTGATTTATTTCATTACTAGTGAAATTGCCCGCGCTTGCGCAGGTACGAAAGACAATGATTTTACAAATTGACACTTTTGAATTTTTTTTTCCTTTTTTTTTTTTTTTTGGGAAAGAAGAAAATAATTTCTCATGTAACCTGGATTAATCTTATATTTATTTGAATATTTTCTTTTCTTTTTCTCTTTGAGCTATACATTTGACTTCAATAACCATTCAATCCAAGTCTAGGAATAATAAAAAAGTAAAGTGCTAATACAACCGAAAGCACTCCACTATAAATACAAGAAGTGGAAAATATTCATATAATACAAGCATCAAGCATTAGAAATGTCACTAGCAATCATATCACGAAACCCCATCCAATAGACATCATTTTGTTCTCCTACATCTTCGACATCTACATTGTTAGCTCTTGAAGTTGTGCCAATATCATTAGAATCAACCGATGGAATATAGCTCTCATTCTCGACTGTTTGGAATGCATCATCCACATTGCATTTCTTTCTAATATAATTGTGAATGGCCATAGTAGCAAGTACGATGTCCCTTTGTGTATCAATGTGATAGTATGGCATGTCTCTCAAAATAGACCATCTTACTTTCCAAACACCAAATGTGCGCTCTACTACATTTCTACAAGAAGAATGTAAATAGTTAAATTTCTCAATGCGTCCTCTTGGCTCTCGCAGTTGTCGAGTTGCACCGCGGCGAAATTCAGCTAGGTGATATCTTACATTATTTCCTTTGTACGGAGCCATGTATCCTTTCATGTGTGAATATCCTGCATCAACTAGATAATATTTGTTTCCGCGTGGATGTGGAAAGTTGAGCTCTTCTCTACGAAGGGCCTCAGCAAATATACGACTATCGTGAGCTGCTCCTTCCCACTGAAATTTCCATGCAAATGTAAAACACATATTAAAATCAACAACGGCGAGAATATTTTGAGTCGGATAACCTTTACGTCCAATATATGGTATCTCTTGACCTTCTTCGTAATCTAGCTTTAACATGTGTGTCATCAATTGCTCCAATACAGTCCTACAAGAAGTGGATGTAAAATAAGAAACTTGGGATCCATTTTTTTCTCGTTGAATTCTAAGGGGCAAGAAACTATCATAAAGCTTTTGTTATATAAGGGTAGTAAAGATACAATGCAGAATAACAAATTATCATAAACGGGTTACTTACTTTAAAGAAAGGGAGATATCTTTGTTTACATGGCTTGTGAGAATCGCAACCATCATTATAATTTGGATGTGGTTGAATGATATCTCTTGCAAGCTTACAAACGGCCTTTAAAACACTATGAAAGTGTCTATGAACCGTCTCTCCAGAATGTTGAAAGATATCTTGTATCATTCAATTTCCAACTCCATGTGCACAAGTCATCAAGAATATGCCTAACATTTCATGTATAGACATTCCATGAGTGGGTTTAAGCCCATATTTATCAGTTAGGTCATTGGATAGATCAATGAACACCGCCTTCTTCAATCGGAAATTTTCATAACAACGAGTCTCATTTCCTCGTAATATCTCTTGAATAAACTCATTTCCAGAGCGCATTGATGTACGACAAGGTTCTTTGCATAGGTATTTTTCGCAATGCAGTAAAATGTATTTACCCGTTATATGACATAAAGCCATCCGCTCCTTCTCATCTTGCTCTCTCCGAATCTCTTCTAGTTCTTGATCTTCGTCATCTAATAAATCACTTAAATGAGGAGATACCACATTGCAAATATCCCAACTCTCCATTTAACTGAAATGGAAATGACTCAAGTTAGTAAAGAATGAAATTTTTTCCAACAACCCAATTTCAAGATTTTTTAGAAACTCCATCGTTTCAATGCACTCATATCCATTGTTTTGACCCATAGCAGCAATGAGGCGACAAAGAAGAATACGCTAGGCGTAGGCAGCAGCGCGCGCCCACAGCAGCACAAGCCACAACCACCAGCCAGGCGCAGCGCGCAGCAGCCGCAGGGCGCAGCCAGCAAGAGACAGCAGCTCATCTCAAATTACTATTCCATCAAAGAAAAACAACCACAACAATACATAAAGTTCCCACATTCATTAAAGCCAACACAACAACAATAACCATAAGGTCTAAGGATACAACCACAACGTCAACACAACATTAACAATACATAAAGTTTACACGTACAACCGTAAGATTTAGGGATACAACCGCAATGTCTAAACAAGAAGCAATAAGTAAAGTTTACACGCACAACCATAATGTTCGAACATTAAACAATAAAAACATTTAACCATAGCAACGCAATCAGCCCATTTTCTGAAGGTGTAACTGATAGTTATACTCCAACCAAGATTTCCGAGCTTCATCAGTTTCCATCTTAAGAAAGCATTGACGTACATCCTTCTTAAGAAACATGTTGCAAACATAGTTGTACTTTCCACTCCCAAACAGAATATCAGAAAAATTTGCCAACATATTTATACACTTATCGATGACGGGATCATCTACCGAAGGATGTGCAGATGCTTTTACTAGACATAAACTCCACTTAGAGAGTGTATATCCTCTCTCATTGATGCCGCACCAGATTTTGCCTTATTTTTTTGACTTGATTGCTAGTTCCAAAGGTATCATCAATTGAACCTCGTCTTTTAAGTGACGGCTTAGGAAACATAATAGAATTCACATTCTGTATATCATCACTTTCATCATTCCCTTCATCACTAGGATTGATAAAGTGTTCTTTGTCATAGCCACCAATATTATTTGTTCCTTCTTCATCAAGATCTACTCGAATGCCAGACATTTGTTCTTGATTCGCTGCACGTGCTCTTTCTCCAGTAGCAACAATATCAGAAAACAACGCATCATAGCGATACCATATTAGTGAAAGATCTATTTTCCTGAACTTATTATATCGATCATCCTCCTGTAACAAAAAAAAAATCAAAACTACTTTAAACTAACCAAGAAATTTAGCAATGAAAGAAAAAAAGAAAGACATATAGAAAAATGTGAGAGATGTACCTTAATTTTTCGCTCCCACCAATCATCATCTCGCTATAATTGTATTTTTCGTGGCATCCCATCCTAAACCCTCGTCTCCCCTCTCATCAACTTCTTAAAAAGAATCCAATCTTTTTTCATGTTATCCCAATGATTTTTCATTTGTTTTTTATCATAGTTTCTTCCCGTGCTCTCGTTGAATTCTTCAACAACATTATTCCATCCATCTCTATTTAAATGAGTGTGTGGTCTACGTCCTTGTCTAATCTCATTTTCACACAAATCTATAAATTTAATGTTGGCATCATCATCTCACTTAGCATTACTTCGTGCTTTACTAGTTTCCGCATGATTGAATGTAAACAATCAAGGAAGGAGAAATAAACGCTCATGAACTACGCCACATCATAATGTTGGCCGCCCAATAACTAAACACACAGCCCACAATTCCCTAGTCACACTTTTTGTACACATACCAAAATAGAGAGATAATAAAGCCGCGACCACGAACGAAGAAGAAGAAGCCAAAAAGAAGCGAAGCAAAGAAGAATGGCCACGCAAAGACAGCAGTTACACAGAAGCATAAAGATGGAATCGGATAAATAAGGGTTGTGCGTATGCCCAGATTGAACAAATACCAAGCTTTTTTTTCCAGAAGATACTTATC